>NC_139515.1:10644862-10817362 GCF_947247035.1 Vipera ursinii | reverse complement strand
TCAGCCAGCTATCCTGGTTAAGGTAAGACTAGAATTCATGATCTTTTGGTTTTTAGCCTAGGCCTTATCCGTGACACCAAACTAGCTCTCCAGAGAAGTTATGTTAACTAGTGAGTTCGGATTCTCTCATCCTCTGAGCATTTGAACTATTGTTTGTTGTATGTAAGTCGGGCATGTGGGTATGTAAGTCGGGCATGTGGACTAGAAGGTCGAGCTTCTATTGTGCAATTTGTTTCTCCTTGCAAGACTGAATTAGCAGTTGCCAAACTCCTGGTGAGTGAACTCGTCACTATCTTTCCAGTATATTACTGTGAAAATATATTACATGCCACAAGCCCAACTATTACATTTTATGAAAAGTCCTGAGGAGGCTGGGTATCTGGTTCAGCTGATATTGTTTTATAAATGGAAAACTCTACACTCCTACTGTTGCTGAGCAAATCATTCTAGAAATCCCTGCTCTGCTTCACTGGGCAAAAAAAAGCAATCATCTTCTGACTTTGTATTTGCAGACATATTCCCTGCAACCAGCACATGAAGATGTCAAGAAAAAGTATTGTACAGAAGTCAATAGCAAACGCGTCCCTTGGCAGAAAAACTCTATAAAATGAGACTGTATTTCTTTGGACGTTCTGCAGCATGAGAAATTCCAGAGGGACGATCGAGAGCATCCTGTCATACAACATCACAGTCTGGTTTGGAAGCATCCCTGCTTCAGACAGCAAGACGGTGCAGAGAGTGGTGAGGACAGCAGAAAAGATCATTGGCAGTTCCCTCCCTCCCATCCAGGACACGGCATATAAGCGTTGCTTGAGCAGGGTCTGAAACATTGTCTGGGACACTACACATCCTCTTCACAACCTGTTTTCCTTGTTACCTTCTGGGAGGAGGCTTCGTGGTATCCGAAGCAGAACACCCAGACTCAGTCACAGTTTTGTTCCATACAGCATTGAGAATTCTCAAGCTTCTTCTTTCCACTATGCATTCAAGATGGACAGTGATTAATATTTCTACGTATTTATATGTAAGGGTGTAGGCATATGCATATGTTGTACATAGCATGTTTACATGTGTGCTATGTATGTGTACACTTTTGAGAGCAGGCAACCAAATTTCATTTTTAACGTGTGCCTTTGTGCCCACAGTAAAAAATGACAATAAAGGCTATCTAATATCTAGTCTAGGAACCGAGTTCTCCTTTTTATTGCTGAAAGGGCAATTACATGTTTTTCTGGACAGCTACAGGAAGGGTCAGGGTCATAGACTCATAGCTTCTGGGTAGGCTGAAGTATTATAAATTAAGTGCAAGGGGGTCCAGTCTTTGCTTCTATGTCAATAAACCCCAAATACTTGTCTTTTCCCTCATGTGAAATATTTCCGAGAACCATTTGCAAACCATTCTTTGCTGTTCTCTCTGTCGAAATTAATGTAAGTAAGGAATCTACTGAAGAAATATTTCCCTTGCCTCAAAACTTGCATTAAAAAAAATAGCATTGCACTTTTTATTTATAAATAAGCACAATCAAATAAACAGTGATCGACCGTTTGACTTCTACTCTATTCTCAATTTCTACTTTGTGTATTTCCTAGCTGTTTTCCAAGACTGTTTTCTTCCAACGCAGCTTATGCTATAAATCTTGCGACTCAAGGTCAAGACAGAAAAAAGGCCTACAGTCAACAGTCGTTTACTGAAACCAATATAGCTACCTAAATCCGAAGATCAAAAGCAGATTCTTCTGTCACAAAAACAAAGAATCCTATAAACTAAATGTCACAGAAAACATCTGAAAACCTAAATTAAAACCTCACCAACCCTCTCTCTCTGTGCAGAGACAACTCCACTGAGAACCCCACCATCAGGAAAACGTTTTAGAGGGTACATCCCAATACATTCAGGTTGTTATTATTTAAACTTTACAGGCCCAGAAACACATCAGTAAGTGGTGTAACAAATTGGTAATCCAACTTTTAATCTCCTTTAGTTCAATCAATCAGAATAGAGCTAGAAGGGACCTTGGAGGCCTTTTAGTCCAGCCACCTGCTCAAACAGGAGACCCTAGACCATTTCAGACAAGAGGTTGTCTAAATTCTTCTGAAAAAACTCCAGTGATGAAGCACCCATAATGTCTGAAGGCAAGCAGTTCCACTGGTTAATTGTCCTCACTGTGAGGAAGTTTATCCTTAATTCCAAGTTGCTTCTCTCCTTGACTAGTTTCCACCCATTGTTTCTTGTCTTGCCTTCTGGTGCTTTGGAAAATAAATTGAGCCCCTCCTCCTTGTGGCAGCCTCTTAAATACTGGAATACTGCTATCATGTCCCTCTTAGTCCTTTTCTCTAGACTGGCCATCCCCAAATCTTGCAACCGTTCTTCATATGTTTTAGTCTCCAGGCCTTTAATCATCTTAGTTGCTCTTCTTTGCACTTTTTCCAAAGTTTCAGCATATTTGTTTCAATGTAGTGACCCAAACTGGATGCAGTATTCCAGATGTGGCCTTACTAAGGCTTTATAAAGTGGTACTAATAGTTCTTCAGAATACAGGGAGATGACTCTTCAATTCAGCTGAGGGTGTTTAACAATATGATGGTATAGATCAGGTCTTCAAACTTGGCCCTTTAATGACTTTTATGGACTTCAATTCCCAGAAGTGTGTTTGGCTGAGGAATTCTGGGAGTCAAAGTCCACAAGTCATAAAAGAGCCAAGTTTGAAGACCCCTGGTATAGATCAGTGATCTGATCCTAGAAACAGTGGCATAATACCACTTTGGAAGAACCAACAGACTTATCAGTAGATGTTGGGAAGAGTCCTTTGACCTCTCTATGCCTTCATAAAGACTGACCAAGAGTTGTGTATGAAAAAAACAACAGGGTTTCGTGAAGACAAGCTGTGTATTCCACGATTCATCTGCATGGAGATTTGCTTACTAAATCATCTCATTCTCGCTCCTTCAAACACCCCCTCCCCACCCATCAAATTTATCTGGACATATTTCCAAGCTGATTCACAGTTTTCTTCAAACACGTTCCTGCAGGAATGCGAACAACCATGAACTGACAGAGGAGCTGAATGAGAATTCTTTCATTCGTAATGGGTGGGCTAAATTGGCTCCATGCATTTCTGTGAACCATCCAAATGAGACGGCCAAAAGTCTTGAGTGCCATCTGAAAGTGGGAAAGAAATAACTAGGCAGGGCAGGGAGATAAATATTAGAATACCTTCCAGCAGATGCGCAGAGTCACACCTAACTCTTGGGGCAGGGTGATCCTTAGAGAAGGACTTAAGAGTTCAGAATTCCCCCTCCCCCCATTATGTGACAAGCATGATCGTGGTTCAAATTTCTGGATGATTCCTCTCTAAGAAAGGAAAGCAAGCAGAAGATGGTAGGTCTGTGTGAATCTTTCAAGATTTGTTTTGAAGGTGATTCAAATGGAGGCTTTGAATCTAGAGCTGAACTAATTTGTTGAACGGAATCGAGTGCCCTTGAGTTGATTCAGCAGACTTTTGCTCACGTGCCCACCCAGGATTATTAAATTAAACCTTTGAAGGGAATTGCAGATTCATAAATCTGAGTTGCAGTGCTACTGAATCAAATCACAACTTGTTTACAGAGAACTTGTGAACAGGAGATTCAGCACCCATAAGGAAAACCGAAAGGCTTGGTCTTAAGTATTTGAATCGCTGATTCCAAATGACCACCCAGTCCTTGATCTACCTGTGTTTCCTAGTGTTCTGCTTTAAGGCTTCCAGAAAGTGGAAGATTTAGAACAGCCTTTGCCAAACTGATGTCTTTTATATGTGTTGGATTACAACTTCTAAAATGCTCATGCAAGTTTGGTGTAATGGTTGAAGCAGGGGTCTTCAAACTTGGCCCTTTTATGACTCGTGGACTTCAACTCCCAGAATTCCTTAGCCAGGCATGCTGGCTGAGGAATTCTGGGAGCTGAAGTCCACGAGTCATAAAAGGGCCAAGTTTGAAGACCCCTGGGTTAAAGCATTAGGCTAGAAACAGGAAGATTATGCATTCTAGTCCTGCCTTAGGTGCAAAGCAAGGTGGGTAATCTTGAGCCAGTCAATTTCTTTCAACCCTAGAAAGGAGACAATGGCAAATCACTTCTGAAAAACTTTCCCAAGAAAACTGCAGGGATTTGTCCAGGCAATTGCCAAGAGTGGGGGGAAAAAACCAAACAAAATAAACAACCCTAACTCAAAGGCACACAGACACATATCAGCACACATAAAGACACAAGGCCTGAAAGTCAAACATTTTGATATCGCTCCTTTCCAAACAGATGGAACAGATCCTGAATTGCAGGCGATAGTCTTGCAATACCAAATAGAAGAGAGAACCTCATGGATTTTAGATGTGGCTATCAAAGCAATTGGTATTTTTGTGGTCTCTATTTACCAACAAATACAGCTCTCAGTACAAAGCAAATCAGTGGTCAGATGAGTGATAAAAAGTAGTTATGTGGACATTCAGATGCCCTTAGTCTTTCCAGTAGCTACCAAGTAAACCCAAAGACGCTCCCAAATTGAGGTCAACTCCATGGACATTTCCACACAATTTTATTGGCAATAATCAGGAAATGCTTTGCTATTCGTCTTCTTCTGAGATTTTTTTCAAAGTCTACTATAGTGCTAAAAATTCTTAATAGACCCCACCCCCCTAAATATTAGCAAAGTCTTATTTTCCAGGTAAAGACATGGTGGCCAAGTCCTGATGCTTGTGAGGCATTAGGAAGCTGTATTTGTCCATGCAAAATATAATCATAATTTACTAGTTTTTTTACTCATTTATTTTTTAAAGAAAGGGTGGGGAGATTAATCTCCACTGAAGCAAATTCTTTCCAGTTGTCTTGATTGCACTTGGTAACTGATTGCAAATGTTGAAGGAACAATGTTTTAATATCTTACATTTCCTGCCAAATTACTTTAGGTCAATTTAGAGCCTAAAGTTGGGATTGCAATAAAGTGAAAACTAGACAGACAGTGACCTTGGATATACTGTATGAATGTCATCTGAATTCACTGATTCTCTAGTAGTTTTCAGGAACAAAACTGACCCACATGTTTTTGATGCCAGAAAAGACGAACATGATGACCCAGAATAAATATATTCAGTTGAAGTTAAAGATTTTATATTGTAAGTGGAGAGGCATCATACAGTAGAAGCTTGAACGCATAGCTCTGATTCTGAAACCTTTCTTTTTCATTCCCTATCCTAAATATCTATCTATATATATGTATGTATATATATGTGTGTGTATATATATATGTGTGTGTGTGTATATATATATGTATATATATATATGTGTATGTGTGTATATATATATATATGTATGTGTGTATATATATATATATATATATATATGTGTGTGTGTGTGTGTGTGTGTGTATGTGTGTATATATATATATATATATATATATATATATATATATATATATATATATATATATATATATATATATGGATCTTTGGTCATTCGGGTTTTTCCCCGCGTAGAATTGAAGGTGTAGGAGCAACGTTTCGATGGAATCCCATCCGTCATCCTCAGGCTGTTGGCTTCAGCTTCCTTCATATATATATATATATATATATATATATATATATATATATATATATATATATATATATATATATATATATATATATATATATATATGAAGGAAGCTGAAGTAGAAAAATAGGGACCATTATGGTGTGAAGGTAACAGCATTCCATGAGCCTTTGGCATCTAGTCATGCCGGCCACATGACCACGGAGACATCCTTGGACAAGCGCTGACTCTTCGGCTTTGAAATGGAGATGAGCACCAGCCCCTAGAGTTGGAAACGACTAGCACGCATGTGTGGGGGAACCTTTACCTTCATCTTTATCTATATGAGAACAAATAAGTTTGAAACAGCTATATCAGTCTCCCTTCAATTCTTGTTAGCAATCCAAAAAATTTACAGAAATATGAGCTGTCACTGTGTGACTACAACCTGTTGATGGCCTTGGGTTAGGCTGAAACAGGAAATAAGATTTGCCCCGTGTTTGGGGCCTTGCAAGGTATTCTAAATACTTAACAAACACTTAACACATACTGTATCTCCCTTGCTTCTCAGCTAACAAAGTGAGAAAGAGCCTGTGGCCTAAGGGTTAGAACAATTGCCTAATGTGCAATCAGCCCAGGTTCGAATCTCAGAAGGGTATGGCTGACTGATGAGGACAAATAAGTTTGAAATAGCTATATCAGTCTCCCTTTAATTCTTTGTTAGCAATCCAAAAAATTTACACACACACACACACACACACACATCCTCTAGAAAAATAAAAAAGAACCATCTGGATTAAATTCACATCACCAATTTTCCCTCTCTGGTCATCAGAGATCTTGTTTTTTTTTTGGGGGGGGGGAAATAAACCTAAACTGGGATTGGATTTACGCATTTGCTTGTTGGAAAGCACAACATTCACTTAATATGCAATTTAGGATAAGATTATGTTCCTAGGACTCCACTTGGACATTTGGATCCATCTGGCATTGTGCAATTAAGCTGAAATGCACCTCAGTGAACACGTCTTCACTTCTGTATCACAGCCCGTTTGTTTTGTTTTGTGGTTTTTTTTTTAAAAAAAACTTCTTCCAATGTGCCCGAAAGCTATCTATTGAGTTAATTAATGCCACTGAAGGTTACTAATTTACAGAAGTTCTGTAATACCCATAGATCCGTTCTTGCAATATTCATGACTAAATGAAAAAAACAGAATAATATTATGGTGCTGTCTCCACTGGGTCCAGTGAGAGATTAACTCTTATATTACAGATTCTTATTGTTATTATTCTTATTTTGAGAGGAAAGACTACTGAGAGATTAAAGTTTACATTGCACACTCTAAGTTAGGAAGAGAGAAGATTTAAGATTGATGCAACCTCACTAGATTGTCCATAGCAGGAAATCAACTCCTCATGAGCTTTTGATGGAGATTGGTTATAACGCCTCAGTTCCTTTTGCCTATATAATGATTCCTGCATATTTCCACCAGGATCATCTTTGTTCGATGTGCAGGGTCATCTCCTGCACATCTATACAGCACTGTGGACAACATAGTGGAGAAAGGGTTACTGAACTGAAGGACTCCCTCTGACTCTGTATACTGCACCATAAAAGGAACTCTACAGCTCCTCCCTGTTTTGCCATAGCAAACTCACTTCAAAGCCAGTCTTCACCCAACTCATATTTGCAAATCCCTTTTGTGTTAACCATGTACACTGAGAGCTTATGCACCGGAGACAATTTCCTTGTTTGTCCAACCACACTTTTCCAAAAAAGAATTCTATTCTATTCTATTCTATTCTATTCTATTCTATTCTATTCTATTCTATTCTATTCTATTCTATTCTATTCTATTCTATTCTATTCTATTCTATTCTATTCTATTCTACTCTACTTCTATTCTATTCTATTCTATTCTATTCTATTCTATTCTATTCTATTCTATTCTACTCTACTCTACTCTACTCTACTCTATTCTATTCTATTCTATTCTATTCTATTCTATTCTATTCTATTCTATTCTATTCTATTCTATTCTATTCTATTCTATTCTACTCCTATTCTATTCTATTCTATTCTATTCTATTCTATTCTATTCTATTCTATTCTATTCTATTCTACTCTACTCTACTCTACTCTACTCTACCCTGTCCTATCCTATCCTATCCTATCCTATCCTATCCTATCCTATCCTATCCTATCCTATCCTATCCTATCCTGATATAACAAAATCTGCCATAAGCCTCACACTTGAGGGGAGAGGGGAAGGTCCCTCCTTCTTGGAGAATTGGCCTTAAGCTACCTGCCTTTTTAGATGAAACCGAAGCCCGGACCCTGGGTCATTTAGTACCTGTTGATATTTATCACATGAAAAGAGGTGTTAAGCACTCAAGCCAAATCAAAATGGACTTATTTAAACTTCCCATCACGTTTCAATTGGACAAGGCATTTTTCTTTCAATCTGTCTACTGCTGTTCCTGTAGATCTTCTAGAAGGGGAAGATTTGCAGAGCAGATGTGGCAACTCTGCACACGTGGAATTCAGCTCTATGCAGCTGTTTTATTTGCTGTTGCATGGTAAAGGCTAATGTGCTTCTTCAACCTACTCCCAGGGGAAAAAAACATATTATATATTACCTTTGCAAACAGAAGATGCAATAGGTTTTCCATAAAACATCTAATTGCCCTGGACCTTTCCTAAGCTGAACAATCAGCACTTCTAAAGGAGGCTCATCTTTGCTTTTTTAGCTGCTGAAAAGAAGATTGTGGGAAGTCAGATATATATGGAATGTATTAGTTATGATCGAACTCCAATCCCTTCAATTCTATGTGTGAGTGCAAGGAAATAATGATTGTTCAATTCTTGAGAGGTTTCTGGACAAGGAAACGGCGTGGCTTTGTTGAAAGTGCCCAGATGGCAATTTAAAGTTTTATAGATGGCACTTGCCACCAGCAAGATTAGCAAAAATGTTTAAAAATATGTCAGATAGATGTTGGAAATGTAAACATAAGTCAGGTACCTATTATCATGTATGGTGGACACATGTTAAAGCAAAGAGGTATTGAATATATATATATATATACTTGGCTAGAAAAGATGTTGGGAAAATATGTAGATTTTAAACCTGAACTTTTTTTATTAGGTATAGTGCCAGAAAAAGATTGATAAACAATATATATATATTTGATTTGACATGTGATGTGGCAAGAATCATATTCGCACAATATTGGAAAAATGAAGAAATACCACCAGAGGAAGAAATAATTTTTTAAAAAATACTAGAAGCAGAAATGGACAGACTTACTTTGAGGTTGAAAGAAAAAGAAGAAACAGAATACCATCAAACTTGGGACTTATTTTACCAATGGCTGGAGAAAACCGTAAAGGATTAGGAATCAAATTTGTATTAGTGAATGAGAAACTCAGATAGCACTATTGAATGGTATGAAAAACATTAATAAAAATGTTACAAAAAAAATCTATCCTGAATGGAAACTGAGAGATTATACAGGGAACATCTTCCAAAGTGAAGGATGCCCCTGGGTGCTTGCAAAGCGGAAATTAGCATAGCCAAAGGTGTTGTGGCAGTTGTTGTTTTATGCTACTGCCCCTTCACATTCTCCCAAGATCTCAAGAGCTGGTGTCACCAACCCTAGTAATTCTCAGCTGGTGATAAGGTGGGCGAATGAAGACACTAGCCTATTGCATCTTTTCTTTTCTTCTTTCTTCTTTGTTTACCTGAAGACAGGAAATTACACCTTACCCTAATTTGCAAAGTAATAACCATAAAGTGTTATTTATTAAACAGATGTTGACCTTTGGGGAATGTGCCTCAAAAATGTCCACCAGCAGATGAGATGCCACTTGAAAGGGCAGAATGACCTGGATAGAAACAGACGGACAGACCCCCAAATTTACCTGGAACTCCATAGACCCCCTTTGAGCGGCGGTTGGTTATCCTTCCAATCCACCCTCCGTTTAATCAGGATCTTCTCCGAAGAAGGACAAATGGCTTCTTCTTTGCCTGATTTTCCACTGATGGGCCTCCTTGAGGGCTAACTTAAAACTCATATTTATGACTCTCACGGAGACATTTTGCATCTGAAGCTGAACTTCAGTAATGATGGTCTCTTGGACTGACCCGTGACAACCTAATAAAAAACAAGGTTGGAGAAGAGGAGGGACATCACCTAATACAGGTAGTCCTTGACTTATGCCTGCAAATGAGCCCAAAATTTCCCTTGCTAAGCAAGACATCTGTAAGGGAGTTTTGCCCCATTTTATGACCTTTCCTGTGACAGTTCTTAAGTGAACCACCGCAGTTGTTAAGTTAGGAACACGGTTGTTAAGTGAATCTGGCTTCCCCCATTGACTTTGCTTGTCCGAAGGTCACAAAACAGGATGAAGTGACCTTGGGACACTGCAACCGTCATAAATAGGAGTCAGTTACCAAGTGTCTGAATTTTGATCATGTGACCATGAGGATGTTGCAATGATCATTAAGTGTGAAGAACGGTCAGAAGTCACTTTTTTTTGGTGCCGTTGCAACTTCAACAGTGACTAAATAAACTTGTAAATTAAGGACTAGCTGTACAGATGCTCTTTTGCACTCCATGCTTGAAAAGGCACAACCCCCCCCTACTTTATTGGTAACACTCTCTGGCTTTGCTATCCCCTGTCTAAGTTTGCTCAAAAAAAATATGTTTTTCCCTGAACAGATGATGCACTTGTGGACTCTCAGCTGCTGAAAATGCTGTAACTTAATTTCAGTCATATTTTCATTGCAAGGCATTACTTTTTTCTCTTGGAGATAGATGAGGCATGAAATACATTTGCACCTGCTTTGGGCAGTAAATCCAGAAATAAAGAACGGGAACTGGGATACACTAATCAAAATCTCAGTCGAATAGTCATTTATCTACTACTGTTGTATTTTCCCCTTTCTCTGAAATTTATCTTATGCTTTCGCTTTTCTAGGATTTGTAAGGGTGATGGGTATGCAGTAATACGGCTAAAAAGAGAGTTTGCATTTTCATTCGTCTTGCAAAGATAGCTTAGGCTGAAATGTCCTGCTGTGCAATTTTCCAAATGCCTGCAAAAGAGATTTGCAAAATGCTCTTATTGTACCTGGAGTGTTTCCGGAAAGCAAATGGCCAGTGAGTTACATTTATGAGTAACCTCCGCTGCTGCCATTCTTATAAGGTTGATTTTGAAAGGTTTCTCAAGTGTTGGGCTGGATTTCAGTGGTAAGAACAGTCATTTATTGACAGAGCAATTCCTGGGAGAGTTGCCTTTGACCTCTGTTCTCAGCAAAATCTGCAAAAAACACATCTGCTCAACTTAGGTATTAACTTTGTGATGTTAACTTTCCGTATTGTTTTTTTAAATTTCATTAGCCACTTTCGTTCCTACCAGAATGGAAAGGCAATCTATATAAGTGAAAAAATAAATAAATAAACAGAGACACTATAATTCCAAGCAACTGATGCATTAACTCCATTGATTTGAACAAGACAGAGGCTGGAATTAATCCCATTTTAAAGGCATGAATTTGAAAGACCTAAAACTCTGAGAATACATGTCTTTGGTTTGGTCTGCTGATGTAGGTGTTTGTTCAAAATAAATAAAAAGGAGCTCAAAAGAGTGAAGAAGATAGACAGGAATAAATGCATTGCGGACAGTGGCCAGTTTATAGTGGCATTCCAGAATCTCCCCCAGATTGTGAGGACCTTGGCAACACTGAATCAGGTTTGTGAGAAATCCACAGAGCCACAGGTATTGCAACTTCAGACTAATCCATTTTCAAATTACTGTCCAATTCTGATGGATGACCTCACTGCCAAATCAGCTTACCTAACTGCATCACTTAATAAAAAGAGAGAGATCGATCTTTGCTTCCTGGCACTTGGCACTTTTTATTTTAATCCTTTCATAGTGTCCTTTGTAACCTTCTCCGTGGCTACAGTTGGGATGTCAAGCTTCATCAGCAAAATGAATGCTGCTTTAATTTGCCTTAATGTGCCTCAATTGCAGTGGAGGGGTAGGTTGGAAAAAGGCCATCTCATTGCAGGCTGTATATAATTCATATCACATCTGGGCAGAATTTCAAATCAGAAAAAAAGTGCAACACCAAATTTTTTATAGCAGGGGTGTCAAACTGCCGGCCAGCAGGCCAGATGCGTCATGGCAAAACCTCATCCACGCCTCCTCTGGCAATGGGAAAAAAGTTGCAATATGTCACAAAAGATCATGTGACATGGCGAGTTTGTCCCTGTTTTATAGGGACAATTCTCTCCTACCTGTAGCTTTAGCCCAGAGGAACTAGCCAGTGAATTTCTTTCTTTCTTTCTTTCTTTCTTTCTTTCTTTCTTTCTTTCTTTCTTTCTTTCTTTCTTTCTTTCTTTCTTTCTTTCTTTCTTCCTTCCTTCCTTCCTTCCTTCCTTCCTTCTTTCTTTCTTTCTTTCTTTCTTTCTTTCTTTCTTTCTTTCTTTCTTTCTTTCTTTCTTTCTTTCTTTCTTTCTTTCTTGGTTAAGACATCTGGCTAGAAACCAGGAGATGGTGAGTTCTAATCCCGCCTTACTCACAAAGCCAGCAGGATAACCTTGAGTCAGTGACTTTCTCTCAATTTTTTAAACTACTGGATTTATTCCGATGTTGATTGGTTTGCTATTGGACTGCAAATTAATAAATAGCAACAACAACTTTGGGTTTATAGAGTATTTCAGCCTGCCCACCTCACCAATATCCTGTCAAACACCCAAGCCGAACATATTTTTTGAATGCAAGCTCCCGTCTCTTTTTCTGATTTGGAGAAGCATGCCAAGTCCTGCAAAACGGGGCAATGGGTGTCCTCAAAAGTTCAAAAGCATCTCAGTAGAATTCAGCAAAATAAGGGGGGGAGGGGAATGGCCTGGCATTATTCCCTCTTATCAGAAGCCAAATCTGAGGAAGAAGACAAAGAAAATAAAAAGAAAAACGTGGCTGAATGGATCCTGGTGGGTGGATGACTAAGGCTGAAGGCAAAATGAAAAGCAAAGAAGACAATTTGTAGAGCATTTGTGGCAGGGATCAAAAGCAAGATGTTGACCTCAAAATGTTCACAGATGAACTGTAATATGCACCAGAATTGAGCCCTTATGCCTATTTTAGCCTGGTGGGACCAAATCCATGGAAAAGAGAACTCAACACAACCCAAGCAGCTCTCTGTGCAGATGTGTCAATGTCTGCACTCAGGAGATTTGTGAAAGTGCAAAGAATGTCATCAGTGAAGATGGCTTCCTCCCATAGAGGAAGTGAGATACTTAACCTTGGATGGTGGATCAGGATGACTGAATGCCATCATCATTCCTTCTCCTTTATCCCCATCCCCCCAAAAAACAGATGGCTGCCATGGGCTCCAGAAGAGAGGATGATTGCAGAGAAGACAATCAAGTCACCCTCAAGGAAACCACTGGCCCATCCTCCAGAGGGCTCCCCAGATTCTGTCCAACTTCCCTAAAAGTAGAGAAGCAATGAAGAGGGATCTCTTTGGAAGAAGTTTCTCAGAACAAGAGGTGTTCACAAGAGCCTGCTACCCAGAAGTAACAGACTGCAAATTGTGAAGTTGAGAAGATATGCCAAAGATACAGTTTCAGGGATGAAACTGTAATGTATTGGGCCCATTTACTTGAACTGTTTTCACATGTCTTTGAATACTGCTTCAGATTGCTTAATCAGGGGGTCTGTGTAACGGTCGCTGGCTGCCCAGACATGCAGTCTCCAGGACGATCATTGGTTGGCTCTGGGGCGGGAATAGGTTCCTTCAAACCTATCGGCAGCCACCTAGTGGCCAGCCATATAAGTAGCTGCATAGAAGCCTTGGTTACTAGTTCTGTTCCTGTTCTACAATAAAGCAATGTTCCTGTTTGAACTCTCTCCTCTCGCCTCCTGCTTGCAAGAAACCCAGTACACAACAGAAACAGTCTTGCTTTTCTCCAAGATGTAGATCTCAGGATCTGATATGGTCTGGGGTGGGGAGAGGGACAAAATATTCTTGTACAACATGGAACATTCTGTCATTTCCACAGCCTGAATTAAAATCTCTCACGCTACCCCACAAAATACCCCATCTGCTAGAGAGCCTTATCCAGTGACATTCCCATCTGACATAAATAAGTAAACACAACAAAACACAGCAACATAAAAAGCATTCAAATTATGCAAAAGGAGGCAGCCTGGATGTGCCATAAACTTCTGCCCTAGTTACATATGTTGTTTAGTGCTGTTTTTTTTTTAAATGCATACTTCAAAAATGTGAACTTTATCTGGGAGCAAAAAATGTAGCCTTCCCCTTGGCCAAATCACTTCTTGCTTCTACTGTCTGGCAGTCATGGGACTGGCCACAAATGAAAAATTGCAGAGCTGCAAGTTCTTCCTGGCCCGTTCATGGAGTTTTGACATGAGGAAAATTGGCTTGTATATAGGATATAAACCAACCAGGCCTGGCATTTTTCAAGTCTTTTTTATTGTGATTAGAATTAGCAGGAGAACCAACTTCAAACACGTTCCTGGTGAGGTATCCTTCAGCATCAAGTTCAGATAAAAAAATGTCTAAAAGAATTGACTTTGCTCAAAATGTTCTTTTCTTATCAGTTCCATCCTGGGTCCAGCTTGTTAGAAAGAACTACAAAAGCAATATTGGACATAATGGCAAATATATTTAGTTTATTCCCCATTGACAATATTAGGTAAAGGTAAAGGTTCCCCCGCACATGCATGCTAGTCATTTCCGACTCTAGGGGCCGGTGCTCATCTCCGTTTCAAAGCCAAAGATCCAGTGCTTGTCCGAGGACGTCTCCGTGGTCATGTGGCCGGCATGACTAGACGCCAAAGGCGCACGGAACACTGTTACCTTCCCACCGTAGTGGTCCCTATTTTTCTACTTGCATTTTTACGTGCTTTCGAACTGCTAGGTGGGCAGAAGCTGGGACGAGTAAGAGGCGCTCACTCTGTTATGCAGCACTCGGGATTCGACCTGCCAAACTGCCGACCTTCCGATCGACAAGTTCAGCGTCCTAACCCACTGAGCCACCGCGTCCCTTCTTGACAATATTACAACATATTTAAATTCATTTTATCCAGGAGGGCAGGAATATTTCTGTTTCTTGGTTAAACATGCCTATTCATAATTTCATATCTACATTATGAGAACACAAATGCAAGGATTTTGATGGTCAGGATCTGGGGAACATTTACACATTTTTCTTCAAAATCAGATTTTCATTGTACGTTTACAATATTGATAAACTGAAGCAGCCCAAAGAACAAGCAGGGAAAGAACAAAGCACATAGAATGCCAAACCCAAACAAATAAGTGTGATTGTAGACTTAGGCAGTGAAGCCTATGAGTTTCACATAAATGAGTTGAGTTTCAAGAAATGGAAACTAAACCTCAAAATCTTGGATAAACTGCTAGATCTTTGCTTGGCACTCAGATTAAACCAATGTTTGGCACCTGTTTAGCCTTCCGAGTGAGGACTTTCTCCAACCAGGATTGTTAGAATGCTGGCTTTGTTGGTTTGTTTGATTTTGGGTAGCCTCGAGGCTGTTGGGCTTAGCTATTCAACTAACAGAGGTCCAAATGCCAGCAGACTAGCCATAATTTTTGTGGTTACCAGCACTGCCCCCTTTTTTTTCATGTACAGTTGAATTCTAGCCCCGTGTGAAAAATAGGAAGATCTGGATCTTGTCTTCAATCTTCAAATATGACAATGAAGAGGCATGCCGTTTTTTTGGCAAAGCTTTTTTGGGGAAGTGGGTTGCCATATGCCCCCTTCATGGGGCTTAGAGGAAATAACTTGCCCAAGGTCACCCAGGTGGCTGCATAACTCTGGCAGGATAAGAACTCTGTCTCCTGGACTCTAGCTTAGCACCTTCATCACCACACCAACCTGGCCCTTGTACTTTATACTGATATTTATAAGTAACTAATAATAGTAAATAATATGTCTTATCTTTGGTAAAGTAAAGGTAAAGGTAAAGGTTCCCCCGCACATGCGTGCTAGTCGTTTCCGACTCTAGGGTCCGGTGCTCATCTCCATTTCAAAGCCGAAGAGCCAGCGCTTGTCCGAGGACATCTCTGTGGTCATGTGGCCGGCATGACTAGACGCCAAAGGCGCACGGAACGCTGTTACCTTCCCACCGTAGTGGTCCCTATTTTTCTACTTGCATTTTTACGTGCTTTCGAACTGCTAGGTTGGCAGAAGCTGGGACGAGTAACAGGCGCTCACTCTGCTACGCGGCACTCGGGATTCGACCCGTCAAACTGCCGACCTTCTGATCGACAAGCTCAGCGTCCTAACCCACTGTAAACTGCAGAGAAAAAAAAAGGAAGGAGGAGGAGGAGGAGGAGGAGGAGGAGGAGGAGGAGGAGGAGGAAGAAAGAGAAACAGAAAGGGAAAAAAGTTGAACTCTCCATTTATTTCATTTTGTTTATTTCTTTTTCACAGTTTTACACCTCCAGAATCCAAAGACTTCTTTGACTCCATCCCCAATTGCGTTTTTGGGACTCCAAAAGGCCTGTAAACCCTGACAGATTAACCGAGAAATAAACTGGCTGTCAGGCAAAAAATAAAAATAAAAATGTATTTCCCTACCAGAGCTGTATAACTTTCCAAATCAAGTCCATGGATGAAAAGCCTGGGGAAAAATAATGAGAATGTCCAGGAAATAGGATCAGGCAAGAGTTTATTTTCCTTTCTGCTCCTCAGTCGGCTTCAGTGTCCAATTCAGGTTCCAAAACATTTGAACCCCTACTGAAATAAGTGGCAACTGTATCCCTGAACTCAACGGTTCAGGTGACCTCGGAACAATTTTTCATTTTCCAAAAGTATTACCTTGAGTTAGCCAAGACTTTCGAAGTTATCTTTAGAGTATTGTTTTATGCTGTCGGGTGAACTCTGGGCTTTAGTCTCTAAGCCAGAGGTCACCATTTGGTGAACTGCCCAGTTTTTACAAGGCTAATTTAATTTAGTAATTAAGAAAAGTGTCTGCTTGGGCCACTGAATTTGTTTCTCTATCAACACTCATAAGTCAAAGTTTTTTACTCCTGCTTTTATTTCCTCCCGCTCTTTAATAGGGATTTTTGAAGATCCAAATTCAAGGGAAAGAGGGGAGATGGACAGGGCCATTTCTGTCAAACAAATCCTTTAAAAGTTGCATCTTCTCCTGGGCTTAGAAAACTATCCCCGTGTGACTCTGAAAAGAATTTCCTTGGACTTTAATTGCCTTGGTTAAACTCACCGGTTAATTCTCTGATGAACTAATAGAGGTTAGTAAAACTAGCTTCATTTAATCCACATACAGTAAAGAGCATAAATTACATGTTTGTAGAATTTTCACCATCCCAGACTAGTGAGTTCTGTGTGGGATCAAAAGCATCTTGCAATGAAAGCGCATTGAGCGCTTCAGATTCAGTGTGGGAGCAACACAAGATACTCCTGTCACAAACATGATATGCCAGTCTTTGGGAATTTTTTTAAATTCACCACTTCTGTCATTTAACATAGAATGAAAACTGCAGGCTATCAACCTCCGGGCTACACAGAAAGAGTTTTATGAGTTTTCTGCACTCTTCGTAGCTTTTTGGAGTTCATAGTCAAGATGGCACTAAAACAGCATTCACACATTTCTTCTTGCTGTTTCTTGCAGATCAAATATATTCTTTTGTCAATAATCTTCATTATATTTTTTTGCAATTTTCAAAAGTCCATGAAGACTGTATTCCAGTGTTTCCACACTCCTATAACTTTGAATAGGAAGGCAGAAAAGCAACGGGTAGAGGAGAGTTCCCCAACCTTTTGGGCACCAGGGACCAGTTCCATGGAGAAAGGTTTTTCTGCGGACTGGAGGGTGTGTGGTTTTTTGTGCTGCCTGCATCCCACGTATGGGGCTTTGCTTGTTTGTGCGGACCGGTTGCTGGCATGCTGTGGCCCAGTATTGGTCCGCGGCTTGGGGGTTGGGGACCCCTGTGGTAGAGTTTTTCTGATCAGGACATTAAGCATGCAAAGAAACCAGTCCAGTTAATTTTGTTACCATAACTAGAAGCATCCATGTCATTTCTTCATTTCTGCCACTGACTGAGAACAAATGGCCTTTTGTGTTTTGGGGTTGCAGAAGACGGCTTGAAACTGTTAGGAAACTTCATGCAAAAATCTCGATGGGTTTTTAAGGACAGCAGCTTCTAAAGGTCTGTAGTGGGCCACAAGGCACATAATGCCCTCTTATGCACTTTCCCCAGCCCTGTTAAATCTTTTTTTTCATCTGGGGCAATTCAAATGGCATTCTGAATTCCAGATGCAAATTCACTACAGGTTTGTACAATGGTTCCCTATGCTGGTGGATTTATTTTCAGTCTCTAGCATGCCAACCTGGCCTCGGGGAAGCTTCCTTTGTAGACATAACTTAATCAGCAAAATAAACCCAGCCCTAAGGGGAGCCTGGCCACCACCTGAAAAACTCCCAATGAGATCTGAGCATGCTCAGCGGGCACAAAGTCTGACGTGACGGATGGGTGAAAGCAGAGAAACATCATGTTGGAATGATGAAAGAGGCTGGCAAAGGGGAGCTGGAATGCTAGCAATGTGGACCTGAGGGTGTCAGATTTTTTCCTATGCCAATGCCTTGACTGAATGCAGTGGCAGGTTAAAAGAATAACAGACTTTGACGGGATCTTGGAGGTCTTCTAGTCCAACCTCAAGCAGGAGACCCTGTACCATTTCAGACAAGTGGCTGTCCAGTCTCTTCTTGAAAACCTCCAGTGTTGGAGCACTCTTAACTTCTGGAGGCAAGTTAAAAGGTTAAAATGTTTGTGAGGTAAGGAAAGTTTCAACCAGGTGAAGAGAACACCTTCTGTCTTCAAACTCACTCAGTAATGGGCTGTTTGCATCCTTATTAATATGTGCTATGAGCTTAGGTCATAAATGAAGAAGGGAAGAAACACCCTGGAGGAGCTGTGACTTTCAACTGTGGTTCAGAATGAGATAGTATAGGTAGTCCTTGAGTTACAATCATTCATTTAGCGACCGTTCAAAGTTCCAGCAGCCTAAGCATTCCCATTCCTACCATTTGGTCCCACCTCAAATCGACTTGAAAGCCTTCCATGACATCCTGGCGCTTTGCTGCCTATTAATACCGGCCCAGTCTTGAAATGCAGAAGGCTACGTGTACTGACATGGGGCTCCCCTGTCGTATTCGCCCCCTGCAAGATGAGACAGCTGAAGAAAGTCAAGTGGGAAACAGGCAATGCTCCACTTTACTTGTCTTTTGTCACTGACTGAAGCCAGCATGAACGGCCTTTGAGCCTTCAGCCCTTCCTCTCACTTTCCTCACCACAGGAGGCTTCTCACAGTGCCCTGATAAATAGACAATGATTAAACTATTGCTCTGCTCACTTAATGAGGGCAATATTTATTGATCCATTCATTCATTTCATCTCTATGCTGCCCAATCTTGAGGGCTCTACACAGCTAAGAATCACACTGCGAGATAAAAGCATCCAATTTTTTTTAAAAAAAAGGAAAATAACACACACATACACACACACACACATATATACACACACACACTGGGAAGAGAAATCAAAATTGAAAGGTAAAACTGGAAACGCTGGGCACACATGAAGCCACTTCCAGTTGGAGCATTTCTTTCTCCTCTGCTAGAAAGAGCAGGTGAGTCCTGACACCTCTCTTAAAGCTTGAGTGGACAGTCTCTACAGGAAAAGACTGCTAGGGTTGGAAGGGACTTTGAAGGTCTTCTAGTCCAACCTCCTGCCCAAGGTGGGAATCCATATGCCATCTCAGACAAGGGGTTCTTTGACCCCATTTAGGCACAGCTCCCTCCTGCCAATTGATTAGGGACCTCCAAATAGTGGATCCCCTCTGAGAAGGAGAACGTAAATCCACTGAGTTAATGGTGGCATTTATCTGGAATCACCAGGCACACAAATCCAAACTTTTCTTTCTTGGAAGAATTCAGTCTTCATCGCTTCCTCTCCATCCAGGTTCTGGCAGCCCCCAAGTAGTCCAGGTCAGTTTTTCTACCAATTTAATTCTATTTAATTCCTATTTAGGACTGAGCTGCATAGTTGAGTGTCTTCAGAGATGATGATGATGATGATGTAATAATAATAATAATAATAATAATAATAATAATAATAATAATAATAATAATAATAATAATAATAATATAAGATGCCCTACGCACAGTCACTCATGCGCTCGTGACCTCCCGTTTAGACTATTGCAATGCTCTCTACATGGGGCTGCCCTTGAGGACCATTCGGAGACTACAACTGGTGCAGAATGCGGCCACGCAAGTTGTGATGGGGGTTTCCCGATACTCCCATGTAACACCTCTACTCCGTGAGCTGCATTGGCTTCCGGTTGCCCTTCGGGTGAGATTCAAGGTGCTGGTTATGACCTATAAAGCCCTGAATGGCTTGGGTCCGGGATATCTGAGGGAACACCTGCTGCCAGCATCAAGTTCCCTTCGTCCAGTGCGCTCACAGAGGGAGGATCTTCTCAGGGTGCCGCCGGTAAAAGATTGCCGGCGGATAACACCCAGGGAGAGGGCCTTTTCTGTGGGTGCGCCTACCCTCTGGAACCAGCTGCCTGTGGAGCTCAGGACTGCCCCTGACCTACGCTCATTCCGCCGGGACCTGAAGACTTGGCTCTTTGAGCTCTCTGACCCAGGCTGAGAATTTTAACTGGGGTTTTATTTTCAGGGATAATTTAATCTTTTAATTCTCTTTTAACTTTGTATTGATGTGATTTAAAATGCCCTGTAAACCGCCCTGAGTCCTTTGGGAAAGGGCGGTATATAAATCTAATAAAATCTAAAATCTAAATCATCATCATCATCATCATCATCATCATCATCATCATAATACAATTGAAAGGGACCTTGGAGGTCTTCTAGTCCAACCTCCTGCTCAGGCAGGAAACCCTATACCATTTCAGACAACGGTTCATAAATGTGAAAAATAAACAGAATTACCCATCACATTGTATAATTGGCTATGCCTGATGTTGAAGCAGGAAACACATGGCAAAACTGTTAAGAAAAACCTGGTTCGGAAATGAAACAACAAAGTGACAATTATTGTCAAGGGGCTACCATGAAGAGCTGCATGGCAAAGAGATTATTTATTATTAATGACTGATTGTCAAAACGAGAGGAAGATAAAATAAGGTCACTATTTGTCCTTGGCCACTCCAGTTCATCATTATAATTAATGGTTACAGTAGAGCAGGAGCTTTGAAAGTGCTGCTTCAATTATCAGATGATACAAAAATTAGGCACTTCTGGGGTTAGTCATAAGTTGTAAAGGAATTTGGTGGTTCGAAGAGCCCAAAGGTGCTTTTTTCAAAAGGCAACTGAACTTTCTTTGTTTTTCCTTGAAGATGTTTCATTTCTTATCCAAGAAGCTTCTTCAGTTCAGAATTGAAGAAGCTTCTTGCATAAGAAGTAAAAGATCTTCAAGGGAAAACCAAGAAAGACTAGTTGCCTTTTGAAAATGCACCTTTGGGACAACCATGACCTGGATGACTGAGAATCTCCATAAATGGTTTGAAAAGCATTTCAGGGGACAAAACAGAACAGAACAGAACAGAACAGAACAAAACAGAACAAAACAGAACAGAACAGAACAGAACAGAACAAAACAGAACAAAACAGAACAGAACAGAACAGAACAAAACAGAACAGAACAGAACAAAACAAAACAAAACAAAAATCTGAGACTATTTCAACAGTGACAGTCACTGAGCAGGAGACAATAAACTGGAACGTTTTGAAGCAAAACAGCAAATTCAATGAGAGAAGCTGATAAGAAATTGAAGCGTAGGTTTTCCATATTTTCAATTTTCTATTGAGAATAGAGCAGGGTTTTTTTTTTTTTTTGTTTTAACCAAAGGAGGTTTGTTCCATGACAATTTATGCCACAATAAATTTGCTGGTCTTGTAGCTGCCGTAGGAGTCTGCCAACTCCAGGGGATTCTGGCATGTTTAGTCTGATACAGTCAATCCTGCAATAAGTCTGAAAACCTGTGTTTTAGCCAAGTGGTGCAGAGCCTCATATGCACCGAGTGTTGTATTTCACCTTTGAATGATACGCATGGCGGAGCGGATTAAATTTGATTGATTCATATTTAGTAGAAGCCCTGTATATTATTATTATTATTATTATTATTATTATTATTATTATTATTATTATTATTATTATTATTATTATTATTATTATTATTATTATTATAAAATCGGTCATGTTAAAATTTACAATTACTTAGCTGTTGTTAGCATGGCTTTAAGGGCCCCTTCTAAGATTTTGGGGTACACAACATAACTCTTAGTGCCAGAGTTAGCACTAAAAGTTTTGCAAATTCACCTCCAGCGTTCCTAAATCTATTCCTGACATACAGTAGATTCAAAGTGCTTATCCAAACCAGTGTGAATGTGGACATGCCTGCATCTAGAACCAAGGGGGGCAGAGATGGAATGCTGGACTACTTGTATTATTGGTCTACTACTCAGAGTAATGAACTTCATGGGAATAGATTATTACACTGGTACTCATACAGTCCAGATTCAGTAATTAATTTTGAGCCACACAAGTTGTGTTCAAATTGAAGACCAGAAGTTTTTTCATCTTTCTGACTTTACCCGAGCACAATTAAATGCTGAAATAATTTTTATGATAATTGGAAATGGTTGTGATTTTGACATGCAAGTGATCCTGACAATATTTTGCTAATAATACTGGACAGCGCTGACTTGAATGCTGGATTAGACATATCTTGAAGATACCTGTACTTGTTGAGTCTTTTTGACTCTATGCTGCACTTATTACCCTGCTGGGTGACCTTTGGATAGTTAAATTGACATACATATTTTACAATATTCTCCCATGGTTAGCCAGCTCCTGTCTCAGAACTATAGAAGTATTCTCCAAGTTAGGTTTTTAGTTCCAAAAACAAACATGAGTTGGAAAGTTGTTTTCTATTGGGGAAGGGCTGGAGAAAGCAATTAGTTTACTTCTGGACATATGTAAAATGAGCCAGGACTTTGATTCTCAGTCATAATCACCATCTTGAGGTTTTGATTCCTCCACACCGACATCCCAAATATCTCTGGGATCTGCTTAAATCTCCAAACTAAGCAGATGGTGAATAAACTAACAGGTACCTCACGCCTGTAGGTTAGCCTGGATTTTTTTTAAAAAAAACAAACAGACCCAAACAAACTGGTATCCACCGGGGGACAAATGACAGAATGAAAGGATGTCACGAGGTGAATGCTATGATTTATATACTTGAGCAAATGGAGGCATTTGCGGGATGAAGTCACCATACATGTATTGGCCTTCTGACATCATCAGATGTTTACTGTGGATGCCGTTGCCCAGGAGAAGGCAAGGGCTAAATAGCTAGATGTTTATGGAGATTCTTGGTCATCCAGGTCATGGCTGTTCCAAAGGTGCTTCTTCAAGAGGCAACTGGACTTCCTTTGTTTTTCCTTCAAGACCTTTTGCTTCTCATCCAAAAAGCTTCTTCAGTTCTTCTGAAGTTCTGAAGAAGCTTCTTGGATGAGAAGCATAATATCTTCAAGGAAAAACAAAGAAAGTTCGGTTGCCTCTTGAAAAAAGCCCACGTGCTCACAGCATCTGTTGGAATGTTTGTCTTTCCTCCCCCCTTTAGAAATGTTGTCCCAATCAATTCAGGTTTGTAAATTCTGCCTGTTTTATTTTTTTCCATCTGACCTTGGAATTGGCTTAAAATAGAAGACAGTTAGAAGATCAATCTCTGCATAAATAAAGCACCCATCACCAAATGGTTACGTACTTAACTTTATGCAGTCATTAACCAGCACAAGAAAATTGTATTCAAATATTCAAAATATCAAAAAAATAAATTGACAATGTCAGGTTGGTTAAGAAAAGTACCTACAGACAAAAAGTTTAGGCTAAAAAACAATAATAAATCAAATATGGATATTAAGAAAACTTAGAATAGCAGTAGAAAAAGAAATATATATATACAGATATGTGTGTACACACAGATATATGTACACACACAAATGTACATATATATTAGTAAATAAAAGAATAACATTTAAAACAACAAGGTTATGTATAAACTAAAAACTATTGATAAATGTAAGAAAGTTATTCTTTATTTAATCGACATAATGAGAATTGGATGAATTTAAATATGAGACAGTAAATACCAAGGGGAAAAGAGAGGAAACATTTAATGTAATAGTTTGAGAACTGTACTAAAGATATTTGTATGTTATTGAATTATTGACCAACTCAGCTGGAAGGTTGCTTTTCAAATATTTAAATGTAAAACTAGAAAATCAATAAAATTTTCTTTAAAAAAAGAATAATATTATCCAAAAGGGGTTTAAGAATTATAAACTCCTCTTACAGAACACCCCTGTCAAACCTGAGAAAAACAGAATATCATACAATCGCTGACATAGCCTGCTCGGTCCAAGGCAAATGGTTAATGCTGAGACTGGCCCACTCCTTTCTATTATCCAGATTGCTAATTTTAACTGCTTCTTGTTCTATATGCCTAGTCCAGGGGTAGGCAACCTTGGCTCTTTTATGACTCGTGGACTTCAACTCCCAGAATTCCTGAGCCAGCCATACTGAGGAGAAATGGAGAGGTTTCCATACTGAGCCATACTGGCTCAGGAATTCTGGGAGTTGAAGTCCACGAGTCATAAAAGAGCCAAGGTTGCCTACCCCTGGCCTAGTCTGAACAAGTCTTTTAGCATATCTGATTTAATATTGTATTTTAGCCAATTTTTTTTGTCTGTATATATTTTTCTTAAATATTCTGGCATTGTCAGTTTAGTTTTGGGATATTTTTAATACTTGGAACACCAATTATCTTGTGCTGGTCCATGACCACAATGAAATTAAGTAAGGTCTCTAAATTATTAAAACATCCATGAATTTAGCAAGTTTCAGGGACTTGCAGCAATTCACTAGTTTTGTGCAGATGGAAGTGTCATTTGTGCACTCACATTTACACTTAGAAAACAGAGGGGAGTTTTCACACCTGGCAAAAGCACAAGTCTTTTTAATAGTTAGAGAGAGGTGTTTCATTCATGCTAACCCTGGTAGCCATCTCCTCTTTCAAATGCTTCGTACAGTCTTATTAGAAATTTTGAATGCCTTGCAAAATGAGATTCCTCATCTATTTTTGTCTCTGTTAAACCCGTTTGTAAAAATTTTTATAAGTATCATAACCTGTTTGACCAAAACCTGGGTTGTTGTTAGTTGCAAAGTCGTGTCCGACCCATCGCAATCCTATGGACAACGTTCCTCCAGGCCTTCCTGTCCTCTACCATCTGCTGGAGTCCATTTAAGCTCACGCCTACAGCTTCAGTGACTCCATCCAGCCACCTCATTCTCTGTCATCACCTTCTTCTCTTGCCCTCCACCTTTCCCAGCATTAGGCTCTTCTCCAGTGAGTCCTTCCTTCTCAATAGGTGGCCAGAGTATTTGAGTTTCAACTTCAGGATCTGAAAAACTGGGTAGGTAAAATTAAAAAAAGGAAAGGATGACTGTGCTTAAAAAAAAAATCACTCTGCTTGCAATTCCACCAAACGTACTTCTTGGCTTCCATCCAGATTTCCATCTTATTGTTGGAAGCACTGTTGCTTGCAGTATTTTTTAATACAGATATATACTTAAAATCCCTCCACTGTAATAGAAGCTATTTATTAACAAGTTCTGTAGTAGCAAAGGCCAGTTCTGTGTCTATGTGTGGTCTTTTCTATGGGATTGACAACAATGAAGTATATGAAACAGAAGTACTAACGTGAGTTGCCTTGTCTCCAAATCCTTTCAGCTTTCAAGGAGTTGGAAAAACGTCTTCAAGAATCAGTCAAGACTTAGAGACACCAATACAAAAAATTGATAAACAGATTTCACTCTTTGCCCAGCATGCTAGGGCAGGGGTCTTCAAACTCGGCCCTTATATGACTTGTGGACTTCAACTCCCTGAATTCCTCAGCCAGGCATGCTGGCTGAGGAATTCTGGGAATTGAAGTCCGCAAGTCATAAAAGGGCCAAGTTTGAAGACCCCTGATCTAGTTTATAAGTCTGGTCTTTTGAATGGTCTCCCAGCCAACAACTTAATGATCAACAAACAAATTTTTCTAGCCCATTGAATGTGTGGTCCCCTCTCTCGGTGCATCCTTCTTGGGAAAACTTGTTTGTTCAGCAGACAATCTGTCAAAATCCCCAAGTGTGAGATTCCTATTTAAAAGCAACAAGAACTAGACTATTTCTTCAAGGGAACAAATGCTATCAGCTTGATGGGCTCAAGGAAGAGGAATGAAAATCACTCATGACTTCTGCTGATAACCGTTCTATAAAAGGACTAATAAAATTCAAGGGTTCATAATCATAAAGACAACTCAGGTGAAGCAATGATAGCAGTGTGAGAGTTATTGAATTGAAGTGCAGAATAGTAGATGAAACCATCTGTTTGTTAGATAAAGATTCCATGGGATCATTCTGAGTTGTAATTGAACCTTATCTCAATTAACTTTTGGGGCCATGTATCTCCCTGTGATAAAAGAATGATGGATCCTGACATTGGGCCTTGGAGCTGTTCAGCATTTTCCTAAAGATTAGTGTTGTAAGTCACGTCCATCATCTAGTAGCCTAGAAAGTGCAATTTTTGGTAATCTTTGAGAAATCTTGGAGAGTGGGAATAATATCAGGGACCGGTAAAGAACAAAGATTGCTCAACTTTTATAAAAAGGAAGATCCATCTAACTACAGACTGGACAGTTTGTCATAAATACTGAACAAAAGTAGAACAGAGTATTAAGCACTTGATCATTTTGGGGGAGAAAATGTATTGTTTGGCTGCAGCCAGCTTGAATTCATCAAGAACAAGTCCTGCCAAACCAACCTGATCTCCTTTTTAGACAGAGTAGACCATTGGTCTCTGTGTGACTGTGTGTGTGTGTGTGTGTGTGTGTATGGGTGTATGGTTTATTTTTAAAGACTGAGGAATCATGGGACATGGAACAGGGTAGTGGCAGTGTATTTATACAAACCGGTAGAACTAAACATGATTTGGAGGAAGTACTTTAGACCTCACACAACTGCAAGTACATAGCCTCTCTGGTATTCATTATAAGAGACCCACTTTCTTCAGGTTTTTGGGCAAGGCTGAAAAAAAGTACAGATGTTTCAGGGATTCAGAACATGAAAGTTAACGTTTGGGAGCCTTAAAAAAAAAGCCATGTTTTCTTTAACAAAGAGCAGAAGGGTGCTGTGTGCATGTGAAGTCTCAGGAGCTCTTCCAAGGACTTTCTTTGGATTTGGCACAGCTATGCTGACTGTCAGGTTTTTTCTGGAGTTTTTGATCTGGAAAAACAACAACAACAACAACCTTGGAGTCTTAAGGTTTTGAGGACAAGGGTATGTTAATGAATCAACTTATGAAAGTAGCCAAGTCTTTTTTTTTTCATGCTCACCAAACTCCTGCAGAGAGATACATATTAAAAGAGATGGTACACTTCCGTTCCTACAGTCATTTTTGGAGTTTAGAAAATATTAGTGTGTTGAATCTTGGTCCCCACAAGTGAAATCACAGGGTACAAATCCTGGTTGTTAAACCTTAACATGACATTTTGACTTGCATCAGGGGGATGTGAGCTGTCCCTGGGATGGCCGCTCACATAAGACAAATCTTTGGGGAACAGGGAAAACAGCTCAGTGAGGCTGATGTGACTTGGACTGTTACAATTAGTCATAGCTGACATGCAGACATGATTAGCATGCTGCTCGTCAACGTTTCTATTAGGTAGAACTCAGATCCAACATTAGTTACGGTTATAAAGAACGTTCAGAGTCTCCCTCGGAATTCCATTATCTGCCAGATCCAATGAACGTAGAAAAACAAGAAGCTATTGTGCCCGAAAAAGCCATGGAAGATATAGAGAGACAAGGAAGGCCTGGTTGCAGTCTCAACAGAAGAGGGTTCAACATTCCTTCTCAACATTTGTTAGTGCACTAAATTAGATTTCTTCCCCAGGAAAGCATATATAATTACTGTTTGGTCTGCAATTACACAACCAGTTCGTATCATTGGCAGAGTGCAATCTGATATCTCATAATGAAGCCATCAGGCATCACTTAAACACAGGCCAGGAATAAAACTTGTCTCTGGGACTGCAAGTTGCTGAAACACCTCTGAGAAGAAGATGCCTGGGAACGTGGCATTTTTGAACTGGTTTTACTCGACATACTGTAGATAATCTACAGTTAGACTCACAATCTAAGACTTGTGGAAACTGAACAATTCAAGTCCTAACCATGAACAATTAAGGCAGCCTGTAAGAATATGGGCAGTTCCCACCAGTGTGGCTCATTTGTAAAATTGGAGTGTTCAGGTCTGATAAATTTAAGATTTTGAGGTATCAAGGAAATCCCTTCCAAACTCACTTGATATATTTGACAGAAGTTTTTTTTTTTTACACTTGACTCTGGAATAAATCGGAAGCTTTCAAAATTCTCACATATTTGTTTCCTTCTTCTGATGCTACTGCCTTGATCAAATCTTCATTGTTAAGCTGTTTTCTTCCAAAGGTGTGAGAGAGGGCTGACCTGGTGTCAGCCAGCTAGCTTTGTGCCCAAGACAGGATTAGAACTCGCCATCTCCTAGTTTCTAGTACAGTGCCGTGAACCACTGCATCAAACTGTTTTTTGGCATGAGATGCTCTATCTGTTGCTACTCAAAACAAACTTATCAAGGTGATCATGGTTGAAGGGGGGAACTACAGAAGAAATCTAACTGGATAAGCAGTTCCTGGGCAGGTCTGAGGGAAGGGAAGTTCACTCTTGAAGGATTAACTGAACTCAAGAAAACAGCTAGGAAGGCCAAAGGGTCTCCAGCAATATCCAGCCTCACAGAACATAAAATCCCTTGAGAATAAATTTAGAGCTGAAGTGTTCTTGAAGCCTTGAGTGCTGTTTTCAGATCTGAAAACTCTAGCTGGAACCATACAAAAATGCAGTTATTTTTGAGTCACCAGCAGTCACAGAGCGAGCCACTGGAAACGTTGGTGAAGTCTCTGTCCACCACATACTGCAGAAACTCAATAAGGAGTTGCAAGAATCGCTTTTTAAAAAATCAGCTTCTTAACTATGTTTATCCCTACGAGGATCTGTGTTGTCTCAGATACGCACTTGGCAATCTCTGTGGCATGAAGGGAATGCAGTTTTGGGAAATGTAAGCTTATTAAGAACTGTTTGCGGCCAGAGACTGGAGAATCGGCTGAACTATTCATTCCTCCTGATACTTGGAAAGGAAAAAAATATGATGGTGACGTCATGGATGACTTTGCAGCCTAGAAATCAAGAAACAAACATTTTACACAGAGATTCAGCAATTCTGGCAAGCTTACCGGTAAGTAAAAAAATAAAATAACCTGCAATATAATGGTTGCTTTAAATAGTGCCCCAGATGTTTGCAGTGTGGTAAAAATATATAAATGAAATAACTTTTCAGAGATTAAAATGTTATTGCTTTTATTCTTGTTCTTGATGTAAATATTAAGGGTTGCCCTCTGCCCACTAGCAGACACAGCCTGCATTTCTACCGTCCTCTTTCAGCATTTAATGGGAGGGACGCCAGGCCTTCTCCAGTGCCGCGGCTTCTACCTTATATTGCAATCTATTTTTTATGAGCCTAATAAAACTGATGCAAGCATTTGCTTGCAGAATTAAAGGAACAGTGACATTTATTCTCCCAGAGAGCGATCGGTTTCTGCGTTCCTTCACAGGGAGATGAGTCTACAAAGGGAGATTAATCTGAGGGCCATGAATGAAATGAACATTTTAACAGTCTGGGGATTTGGAGGAAAAGCAGTCATCTCCAAAAACTGCAGACCAAAGCAGATTTGATCTGCAACCATTCTTAATGTGCACTCAGCTTGGAACACGCTAAAATGACCTCGAATGAAATGCCTTTCATTATTTTATATAGAACATTATTCACAAGGAACAAACTAATTGGACTTTCCCACTTTATCTTTTGGTGCATATTCCGGCAGAGATTTTTTCATCAATAAAACACACGCGCGCGAGGGAAGGAGAGGAGAAATAAGAGTTGCTTATCGCTTTTGCTTTGATCCTGAAGGAACGTGAAGGACCGTTCTTGGCCCTGGGCAAGGTCTCAATCCATGCCTATTTCCTCTTTTATTCTTCCTTTCAGTTGTGTCAAGGAACTAACTCTGTCTCCATACAGGTAGTCCTCAACATACAACAGTTCATTTACTGACCGTTCGAAGTTACTACAGCACTGAATAAAGTGACTTACTTTTCCCACTTAACGACCGTTGCAGCATCCCGCTGGGTCACGTGATGAAAATTCAGATTTATTTATTTATTTTTATTTTTATTCCATTTATATCCCGCCCTTCTCCGAAGACTCAGGGCGGCTTACAAGCTTAGCAGTAGCCTTCATTCTATGTATATGCCTGCTTATTAGGGCTTTCACACACACCCCAAGCGGCATTATTACAAAGTCAGCTTAATTGCCCCCAACAATCTGGGTCCTCATTTTACCTACCTCGGAAGGATGGAAGGCTGAGTCAACCTTGAGCCTGGTGGGATGCAAACCTGCACTAATTGCAGGCAGCTGGTGTTACTTAAGGAGGCATTAGCCTACTGCTCCACCAAGGCTCTCAATGCTTGGCAACTGTTTCATATTTAGGATGGTCGCAGCACTCCGGGGTCACGTGATCACCTTTTGCAATCTTCTGATGAACAAAGTCAATGGGAAAGCCAGATCCTCTTAACAACCATGTGACTAACTTAGCAACTAAATCCAGATTCACTTAACAACTGTGGCAAAGAAAGATCATAAAACAGGGCCAAATTCACTTAACAATTGACTCACTTAGCAATGAAAATTTTGGGCTCAATTGTGGTTGTAAGTGGAGGATTCCCTGTACAAGCAAGAGCCTCCTTGCTCTTTTCCTGCATTCCCTTTCTTTCCCTCTATACCACTTTTTTTAAAAATTTGGAGATCTCAAGAATTGTCCGCTAAATCTCCCTGCCCAAATGATATCCTCCCCATCCTGAAACCTGTTCCTTATGGGTGGTATTTTCACAAAGTAAGTAATCAACAACTGAATTGTTTCTTAGGTTAGATAAGCTGCAGCTTTGCTAGAAAAATCCCAACTGCTTGTTATCTGATTCATGAGCGCCAGTTGGAAAAGTCCACGAGGCCCTGATGGGTAGAAGGTGACAGACAATTAATAATCTATTGAGGATAAACAGTTTTGTAGAGTTAACAACAAAAAAACAACAATGAAACATTTGCACAAAATGTGGTTGCCAAACTCTAACTTGATTTTTTTTCTTAAAAACAAACAAACCCAGAATCATCTGGTAATCTCACAAGGTTTTTTGATTTATGAAGACTAAGAAATGGGCATAACTCAACTTAAATTTCTTCACTTGCCTTGAATTATTCAATTTACCGTTATACCAGAAATGTTGGGTTAATTGTGTGGAAATCCACTGGGCAGAACTGCCTGCCGGATATGGTAAAATAAGTCAAGATGGCAGCCGTGATGTTGCAATCAAAGCTCCTCTTCTTCTTTTCAATGTGCAGTGCCACCATCTTGACTTTTTCATCATCTCGTGCAGACAACCCTACCATTGGATGGCCTGGAAACGAATCTAGGCGTGCTTCATTTTGCCTGTCTGTATCCCTACTCGTAGATAGGACATGCAGATATATCCACCCCCTGTTTGTGTCGCTCTTGATACCAAATTGATTCTGTGAGGCAGCTTGAAAAATGAGTGACAGGAATCACAGCAATGGAGGACAACAAGCAGGTATTTCATGCACCAAATCTGGAGTATCAAACGTCTCAGTAACTGGTAATTACTAATCCTTTCAATTTGTTATTGATATTGAAATTGGAAACCACCTTATGGTCAGATTTTGTAATGTGCTTCCTGCTCATTCCAGAGATGTATCTGGATGGGTGAGACTTCAGAGACTGGGATCTCATGTGGTGTGCCAAAGTAGATCAACACATGACCAACCCCCACCCACCCACTTCTGGCTGCTTAGAGCAACAGCTATGCCTTTGTTCGTATGGCACACTCTCCAAATGAATGCATTTTCCAGGCAAAGAGTACAATCAATGGTGACCCTATGAGCTATGTGATATGCAAACCTTTATTTGCTGAGAGAAACAAAATCCCTAACAAAGGACTGACGTCAGTGTAGTGGGACTTGCAAATGTGGAAGAGATGGAGAAAAACCACACGTCAGTGGAGAGGAAATAGAGAGGACTCAGATCAAATCAGAGGCTGCTTTTGTTTCCTGAACATCACAGTTCAGAAGATCTGTCCTTCTGGAGAGCCGTTCACAACATCACCAACATATGGTTGTGTGTTTGTGCGGCTGGATTTGTTCCAAGAACAGATTGTAATCTTATTCGGCACTATCAGCAACAGGAAAAGGAAATTACCCCAGCATGCTGCTAAAGCTCCTTTTCTAGCATTATGACAAAAGAGGAATAATTGATATTTCAGAAACAATTGGGAAAAGCTGCATAACACATGCCTGCTTTGAATTTCATATGGAAGTGTGCGCATGAAACAAGCCGGATCTCACACAGTGGAGTTAGATGGGTAGGCATTATACTCTTTTTAGCACCAAGAGACAATTGAAATAAAAGTGGAAAGTTGTGTAGCTCTAGATAAGACTTCATAGCATTCAATTACTTTGGTTTTGGTAGCACACTGTTCATAGACAGCAGAAAGCAAATTAACATTGAAGTCTTCAGATACAGAATAAGCTGTCCATCTTGTTTAATATATAAATTACTCAATCTATTCTAGTTGATGTTGCTAAAGATGGAAAATCCCGTCGGTTCCAACTATCAGAATCCAGGTAGATAGGGAGGTAGACAGTAGGGCCTCGGGATTCATTGCAATAAGAAATGAAGATAGCCAGTCCACAATTCTGGGAGCTGAAGTCCATACATCTTAAGATGCCCAAGGTGGAGAAATACTGCTGTGGAATTTAGAAATGGTGAGAGATGCTGGTTCAACCACCCCTGGGGCCTTAGACAAACGGGGAGCTTTCAGAGATGAAGATCTTTCTCATACCTGTGGCCCAGACCTAGAATGTTTCACCACTGAGGACATCTGACCCTCTCAGAGCCAATGGAGTCTAAATATTCAGAGTTAGCAATTACAATGCCCCAAATCCTGTGCTCCTCAATACATTTTGCAAGGATGGTCTTCATAATGCAGAAACGGAGTCTTCTTGTCACTCTAGGTTGTCAGAGAACAAAGCTGGACGAAGATATGTTCCATCAGAGCACCACAAGTACAAGGGTAGTAAATGGTTAGTATGAAAACCTCCCCTGAAAAGGAATTTCCCCCAATTTATTTCTCTTAAGAGAGTTTCAGACTCAACGTTTTCTGAGCCCAGCTAAGTGGGTGACTTTATTTAATTATTGCACTGTCAGAATGGCCTGGTTTCCCTCATTCCCTGTTTTTTAGCCCTCCAAAGGCAGCTTTCCTAGGACTGCATGGCAATTGCTACCCTGTAATGTGATTACACATTGGCCAAGAAGAGTTGGATGGTTTAATTTAAGTGGGAAATGCAATGTAAGGCTACTTGTCCGCATCACATTTTATTAAATAAATAAATAAATAAACCTGTATTGTCAAAATACAACATGTGTACATTGAGATTAGCTGAGCCTCCCCCCGTGCTCTCTCCATCCCACCACACTATGTGAACCAACTACACCACACACCGGCCTCCCAAGTCAATTCTGCATAAGATTATGTCCCATTTAAAAGCCTAACAGCCCACGGATAAAAGCTATTTTTCAGCCTGTTGGTACGGCTGGCTATATTCCTATATCTCCTACCGGATGGTAGGAGAATAAAGAGATACCGTCCAGGGTGTGAGTCATCCCTGAGAATTTTCCTCACTCTTCCAAGGCAGCGAGCCCTGGCGATGTCATCCAGTGGTGTCAGGGGACAGCCCACAATGTCTTGTGCTGTGCTCACCACCTTCTGTAATACTTTCCTATCCGCAGCTGTCAGACCAGCATACCAAACCACAATACCATATGAGAGGACGCTCTCTATAGTAGACCGGTAAAAGAGGGTCATTAGCTGTTGTTCTACCCTGTTCTTCCGCATGATCCTAAGAAAGTGAAGCCTCTGTTGGGCCTTTCTAGCCACCTGGGTTGTGTTAACTTTCCAGGTCTAGCATAGAGACAGAGCAGTTGGCTTTGTCAGGATACACAACCAAGGAAGAGGCTGGTAGGAATTGACAGTCCTTCAAGGAAAATCTCCTTGGAGAGGATGCTCACCCAGTTGCCTCACTGAGAAGAATGGAAGGGCTCTTCTTAGACGGAGCCAATAAAGTGGGAATCACTAGAATGTTACCTTATTTTTTTTAAAGCCAACATGCTACTTTCAAAGATCTGATTTGAAGAGGAAGAACATGAGATTTTTATGTATGTCTGTGTTTGTGATTATTGCCTGACCTATGAGATTGATGTTAACCATAAGTATATTTTGGAAGAGTTTCTTTACTCTTTCTCTTTTAACATGAGAGGACCACAAAGGGAGATGATGCCGATCAAGTGGCTGATTTGATTGTGTGGTTGATTGTGTTGGGATCAGAGTGCTGGATTAGACTGATTCAGCCTCTGACTTATTCCTGTTGGGTTCTTGGGGATGAATAGGTAAAAAAAAGAAGTCAGGGAGTCCTGCGTCTCACCTCATCCTTAAAGGAAGCCAGATGAGTTTTTGAGTTCAAAACATTACTGACATCTTCACTTATGTCAAGAATACCTAGGTAGGGCTTTTTGCTAGTGGTCACATGACTCCAGACATATGTTATTCCCATCCATAACATTCTCTGCAACAGTCTGTCAAATTGTAAGAGCAACAGCAAGCTATTAAACATGAATGCAACATCTGTTAATCATTTATTAACCTTTGAAAAACCATGGAACCTCCGTATCAAGTGTGTCCATATTTATAAATCAGTGCTTGGATTTTCCTGATTAGACAGATAATAACCATTGGGAAAAAAATGAAATAAATAAAATAAAAGTGATTTATTCACCACAAAAGGAAGAGTGAAACTAAGCCAAGGAAAATGCTATGCATTGGTTACCCTGCTAGTCGTTCCCCAAGGAATTAAGATGTATTTTTTTTTAATGTATCTCCATACTTGAAGCCAGATTTTTGTAGCAGCAGCAATATGAAAGATCATGTCCCTGTTTGTAAAACCATTCAGAAAAAAACAAAAGTTGCTTTCATGCACAACTCACAAAACACAATTGTAATAATGAAAATCATTTTGAATTTGCCTAGGAGTAAGCTTTATTAAATCATGCTGTGATTTAAAGCTTAATAAACCTATTTAGCACTGTATTAATAATACAAATGAAATTGTATTAGATCTCATAGGCACATTTGTTACACTGTAATTCCTTTTACAACGATAGGCAGGATCAATGCCCAAGACATTTATAGTCAATGATATAGAGCCAGTTTGGTGTCGTGGTTAAGGCATCAGATTAGAAACCAGGAGATTGGGAATTCTAGTCCTGCCTTAGGCATGAAGCCAGCTGGGTGAACCTGGGCCAGTCCTTTTCTCGCAGCCCTGAGAAGGAAGCAATAGCAAACCACTCCTGAAAAATCTTGCCAAGTAAGTTACAGACTTATCCAGGCAGTCTTTAAGAATTGGCTATGATTAAAGGGGAAAAAAAATCCAATGAAAATCCAATAGCAAGTGGGAATTAGACTTTCTCTGGGTCACCACCATTGGTGGGGAGGGAGGTGGCAATCATGATCTGGATGACTGAGAATCTCCACAGACAGTCAGAACCTACAACTCCACTTATAATAAATCCAACTCTGGAAGGAGATTCCCTGAGATTCAAAAGTCCACTTTACAAATGTTAAGACTTTCGCTGTTGTAAGCAGAGAGCATCAAAGTCTGGCTTACATCTCTGTATCAACTTGTTGGGCTTAAGAGGGTGGAGCCACCCTGGACAGCAACCCCATTACAGTGGAGAATTTTGGTTTGCTTAAGATGTTTGGGAGGGCTTTAGTTGGTTGGTGTGCTACAGTAATGCTGTGTGGTTGCAAGAGTCTATTGATTGTTTCCGAGATGTACGATTGTTGTTTTTTTATCTATGCAGTGTTATTATTATTATTATTATTATTATTATTATTATTATTATTATTATTATTATTATTATTAATATTATTATTATTATTATTAATATTATTATTATTTTCGTATCGGTTGTGGGTTGCTGTAATGGTTTGAGTGATCAAGCACCTTTTTTTTGATAAAGTTGTTTGGTTTTTTGTTTCTTTTTTTGGAAGATGTTGTATAGGCAGTCTGTTTCCCTTTTATGGTGTTCTGGGTTGCTGCAATGTGTTTGTTCTCATCTGAATAAAGTTCTTACACAGCTTCTCTAGAGCAGACATGTCAAACACAAGGCCCGGGGGCCGGATCTGGCCCACAAAGTGTTTTCATGTGGCCCACAAAGCCATTCTGGAAACAGTAAGGGAACGGCCCCCACTGCCTTGGCCCTGGCCCAGAGACCCTCCTTCTGCCAGAGACCCTCAGATCTGTCCCACTGCTGCCCAGGCCCCCATAGGCACCCTTGATGCCAATGATGTAGAGCTGGCCACGCCCACCCAGTAGGCCACACCCACCCAGGCCACACCCACCCAGCCCCTTGAGGGCAACTGCAATGCTAATGTGGCCCTCAATGAAATTGAGTTTGACACCCCTGCTCTAGAGTGAGGCTGGGTTGTTACTTTGGTAATGGCGCACTTGGTTATTGCTGGTTGTTTTTTTGATAGACTTGCATTTCCAATGTGCTACTATTTCCTCTAGGGATGAAGTTGTCTAGGAAGGGCTGTTGTTTTCTTCTTTCCTTGTGAGTTTTATTCCTTTGAATGAATGAATGAATGAATGAATGAATGAATGAATGAATGAATGAATGAAAACAGAATAACAGAGCTGGAAGGGGCCTTTAAGATCTTCTAGTCCAACTCTCTACTCAAGCAGGAAACCCTTTGCCATTCCAGACAAGTGGCTATCCAATCTGTTCTTTAAAACCTCCAGTGATGGAGCACCCACAACTTCTGGAGCATGAGTGCTTTTACTCAGGGGTCAGGACCGTGGGCACTTTTTACATTCATCCCTCTTTCTGCAGTGAACTTCTGCATATGTGGTATAGGGTTTCCTGCCTGAGAAGGGGGTTGGACTAGATGACCTCCAAGGTGCCTTCCAACTTCTTCTTCTTCTTCTTCTTCTTCTTCTTCTTCTTCTTCTTCTTCTTCTTCTTCTTCTTCTTCTTCTTCTTCTTCTTCTTCTTCTTCTTCTTCTTCTTCTTCTTCTTCTTCTTCATAGTAGTAGTAGTAGTAGTAGTAGTAGTATATTAAATTCCTTGAAATCAGAAAGTTGAACAAATAACCAGGAGTAAAGTCAACAGTTGGAAATTCTATACCACATACACAGCCTTTCTCTTTCAGAAGATTACTCCTTGTATCAATTTCATATAGATGAGTCAGACACCAGGATAAGGTGCCTAGACAAATAACTCATTACCTTTCTGGACACAAGTATGGTATATTTATGTCACACATGTGGAAATGTAAGCATAGAAACAGCTGTTTTATCAGAAAGAACCTGGGGTGATAGTGGGAAAGACTTGGTTTCCAGACACAAAAGAGTGTGAAATGGTTCTACCATCATAGCTGATACATTTGTTTAACTCAGAAGGTTTTCATAATTTCTCCTGGATAAGTATCATGCATCTCACTGGATTAGTGAAATGCAAGACAATGATATATGTGATGATTGGAACCAGATTGGAAAAGTGGGCTAAGATTTGCAAGACCAGGACAATGGGGCAATAGCTATGCTGCAGAAGCAAGGGCCATTATCTCCTGTCAACAGATCCTGCATGTCAGGTTGTGGTCAGTCCATGGCTGGAAACCCCCACTCAGGAAAGAAAACTCCTAAGAAACCTAAATCACACAGCCCAACATCTGCAGTACATAAAAATAGATTGTAAGAAGAGCAACTTGACCTTTCTTTGTGTCCTAGAAAAAAAACAACCCTGGGACATAACCTGACTTCTACCCCACCATGATGCCAACACTTGATGCTATGAGGTTGTCCACTTCCCAACAATGAAGCAACAGAGACATTCATCATCTGCAGAGGAAAGTCATAGATAAAAGCAGGGTGGGCAATCCAGATGTTTTATATAGCAATCCCTCAATTCTTTGCAACTGTTGAGGACTGAAAGTATTGATGTCCAAATTGTTTGAAGGATAGCAAGCAACTCGACTCTTGGCTCAGAAGCAAAACTAAAACTTTGGGCTTCACGTATTTTAAAATATTTGTACAAAGCTGCTGTATTTTCAAGTTCTATATATTTGTCCATAAAAAGCCCACGATTATGTTGATGCCTGTATTTAATATATTGAAACTGAAGGTGCTTTTTCAAAAGTATTTCATAAACACAGGTTCTGTGTATCTTGTTCATCTAAGAGGGGGAGAAAAAAAACCTTAAGTATTTTTTTTAAAAAAAACTTATGAAAATTGAGATTCCATTAACACAGAAACAGATCGTGTAGATCAGGTTGGCATACACACAATGTTTATAGAAATGTTTTCCTCTCCTTTCCTCTTCTTAAATGTTGATGAGGATGTTTTAAGATCATAAAATGCATCTACCTAATCTAAGAACAAATGTGGAAGAAATTAGAAAGAGAATGTATAATAATGTCCACAGTGGAGGAAAATGGGTGGTTAAACTGAAAAATATTCTAAGAGACTAGTGTAAAAATTTGCAGAGGATGGTTTATAAGATTCCATTGAAAATAGTTTGATCTCATGTTTTACAAACTATTTAATATTTAGAGAGTTCAAGCGTATCTGCTCTTGTAGTGCATCATAAAAGCAAAAATTCATTTGGGGTTTTCCCAGAGAAGAGAGACTATTTGTTATTTTAAACATGACCTCAAGGAAGCTTAATTGGTGTTGTATATTGAACTGGCTTTGAATTAAGTAAACTTAAGCTGGACTGAAATTCTGCACTAATTTAATTTGCCTTCTAAATTTCTAATTTACCTGTTTGGGACTCCACTACATATGCATCTGTGGGTTTTGTGTCCATGTGTATCACTTTGTATCACTTCTCTCATCTAAAATGTATATATGAGCTTTGAAATAGCTGCAGTATCATAGTTCTGGAAACCACAGATAAACTTGCTTTGAAAATTCATATATTCCCCCCCTTAGTAATCTATATTCTTAAAATATTGGCTGCTGTTATTTCCATTTGAGTTCACTGGGACAGCAAAAGAGAGAGAGAAAAAAGTTCTTAATGTGGAGCAGCTGTTTTCTCCAGCATTTTATTCAATATTTCAACATCATCATTTAACAGATATTAACTAATCACTTAGTTGTGAAGTGAAATTGTCCCCTAAATTTCTGCAGAATATATTTTCTCATGCATGAAGAGGTGAGATATTCTGCCTGGTTCTGCACCACCAGCAAAATACCTTCTCCCAGGGTGATAAAGCCACACACACCCCAGTTGACTATGTCCTCAGAAATGGAGGGATAGGCCATCTTCTTGGTTTCAAGCTGTAGAACCACTTTGACCTAACGAGTGTCGAGTAGAGCTTAGACGCCTTCAAGGATGCACAACGCTGAGTTCCAAGCCATCATTTTTCATTATGAAAAGCTTGACTGTGTTCAAGGTAATAAAAAAAAGACCAGCTACATGGCACAGCCCGCCATACATCAAAAACCTTTTGGAAGATGTAGAACGCCGCTTCTGGGATCTGCAAGTAGGCATTGCACACCGCCCAGAGGCTACCATATGAGGACAAATTATGCCTTGTAAATATCGCTTTAGAGGTGGGAGATACTTCCAATGTAATGTACTGGATCCCCTGCATGGATTGCTCCTGGGACCGTGTAGGGCAGATGGGAAGGAAGCTAACCAAGAACACAAGCGAGCAGTAGACGAGGAGGTCCAAACTCATCAGTAGCCTCACCCTGCAGTGAACAAGGACACACATTCAACTTTGCAGCTACTAGGATTGCTGGATGAGGCACAATATACAGTAAATGCCATGCACAGAAGATCTCAAAGCACATGTTCTAGTAGAGAGAAGATTACTGAGGATGGGCTCCAGCACAAGTCCAAAAACGTGGAAGACAAAACCTCTTGTCCCGGTGACCAACACAGATTGGATCCTGCAACATTATTCTGGGACATGTATATTTGCCTTTATTTGTGTGTGGGGGGGTGGGAGAGGGGAGGGTTAAATAAAATCCCATTGGCTTGTGACTTCCAGAAAGGACCTAAAAGGGTAACACAAGATACCTGGAAGCCAGGAAGGGAAAAATGACCGAGTCACCACAGCAGAACCCTAGGAGCAGATTATGCTACGAAGGAAGCCTGCCTCAGTGGAGGCTGATGACAACCCAGATTTGGAGGGAGGGAAAAAAGATAAATGCAGGAGAAGCTGAAAGGTGAAATGACTACACAGAGAGAAAGCCCTGGAGGACAAATAGAATTAGGAAATCTAAAGAAAACCTTGGTTTGTGGAATAAGTGACATCATTTAAAAAAAAACCAGTGCTTTTTTTGTCATAGAATGCTCAGAACGGAGTCCCGGCACCTTTTTTGGATGGAACCTTGTAGGGTAGGCAAGGTGGGTTGTATGACGTGTGTGAGTTCCGGTACCTTTTTCTTTTACAAAAAAAAGCACTGAAAAAAACTCTGCCAGTTTTTTAAATTTATTTTTTGCCATTTGTACATGGGAAATAAAAATAAACCCCTGAACTTGTTGGTTACCTAATATTTGTGTTTTTCTTCTTCTGTGCTGAATGGCAGTGGGAACGGAGAGGGACATAATAGTTCCTTGGGAAAAAAAAATTCTATTCTTGGTAGGTTGGAAATTGGAGCAGGGATTAGTCCAATTTTTTTTATTTGATATATATATATAAAGAAAAGGAACCATGGGGACTTTAAAAGACAATATATTTTATTTGAAAAATAGTTGGGAATAGCTAATAATTTCCATGGAACAAAGTACTGGCGAAATGTTATTCCTGTTGTGATATTTGTACAAAAGCAAAAGCCATTGCTTTACTTGGCTTATTTTCTTGGAAACGTCCAGATCAAAAAGCAGACAGAGAATTAGGGTACGTTACCTGATCACTGGCTCCCTGATTAGACCTGAAAGAGTAAAATGTCATTCTGAAAGAAGGCAAGGCCTCTGCTACAACTTTGTTGCCCGGAAAACTACATGGGAATGTCCACGAAGCCCGAGAAGTTGAAGGAAACTTTGCCCTTTTTAAACTAATTGAAACACATAGACTAATGTTGCTCAGCCTTAGAAAGTTTAAGATTTGTGGACTTCAACTCCTAGAATTCCCTAGCCAGCACGCTGGCTAGGGAATTCTGGGAGATGAAGTCCAAAATCCTGAAGTTGCCAAGGTTGAGAAGCACTGACATGCTGTAGATGAATAATTCCCTTAGCAAAAACATTATGTTCGAATGTAACATCTGCTGATGTTAAGTTAAAGTAAAGTAGAAGCATGCGCCTCATCCTGGCCTTTCACGGTGGCCAATGCAAACAGAAAGAAATAAGCATAGAGTTTCCTTTCTGGTCATCTGAAGCCTCCATCTTTGTGTACTCTGTTGTAATATATTAGGTACTGATTAATGGCAGCCTGTCAGGACTCCATACGCAGCAGCCAAAATAAAAACCACAAGTGCAGCTTTTGGACAGAGTCCTGATTAGAAGATGGTTCAACATCACCAAGTAATCATCCCAAATGAGGCAGATTATCACACAAAGTCTTTACTTATCAGGAAAGCAATCCATATTTAGGCAATGCTAAACACATTATCAAGGCAACATCTCTGCTTGTGTTCTTGCCAAAGTAGGCTTAGGGAGAAGAAACACAGGAGAGTGAAGGTTTTGAAAGAAAATATTATTAATCCCTTCTTTATATTCAGGACAACTGTTGAGGTTCTTTCTTTCCTTCTCTGCCATTCTTTGACAAATGAAATGGAGACTGGAAACCACTATTAAAAAAAAATGAGATAAACTCAAAGAAGACCCACGCTCCCTTGCTTGTGGTTAACATGAGGTACAAAAGTGGAGAAAAAAGACAGGAATTGCAGCTGTGCACCAATTTTTCTCTATAAAATTAGTTCTGTTCACATTCATGCCAGAAGTTCTTCATTGCTCTCCTTTGATTTGTCTACTAGCCCTGTGCAATTTAATTTAGATCTGCTAATATATATATATATATATATATATATATATATATATATATATATATATATATATATATATATATATATATATATATATATATAATTTTTACTCAAATCATACGTGCAGGGCAGCCTTGATTGCCATTCAGCTAAGGAAAACAAAGCCGGACCTGTGGGTATTTGAAAAGGAACATTCAAGTTAACAAAGTGGCAGCAAAATCCTTCAAAAACATTATTTCGACTTCACGCGAAATGCCAACATCCTGTGTGGGCAAGAGCTTCCAAAGCCTTTTTAACTGCCTGCAGGTTCCTTGGTCGCCCGCTGAGCTGAAGGAACTTTCCCAGGTACAGGTGGCATCAAAAATGAATCAGGCCTTCATAAATCATTTCTTGGAGTGGGGCATGTTCAGTAGTCTTTGGAGCATGTGAAGACCAGCTGCTTGCATGGAGAATTGGCACTGAAAATGACTTTAATGTGGAGAAAAATATAGGAGGATGTGGGGAAAAATATTGTTCCTCGGGAGGAACTCTGTTATGTTCTAGAACATAAATCACCTATTGGCATATCCAGATTGGTCAAGGTCATCGCCTTGAAGGGTCATCTCCATGCATGAGGCTTGTGGCAAGTTATGTGCGAGGGAAGAATGAATGAATGAACCTTTATTGTCAAAGTACAACCATGTACTTGTGATTGGCTGAGCCTCCCTTCATGCCCCCACCCCCAACTCACAGTGACACAAACCCTCCATCTTATTACACCATGAGAGCTAATTGCACAACACACCGGCCTCGCAAGTCAATCATACATAAAGTTATTTCCCGTTCAAGAGCCTCACAGCCCATGGATAGAAGCTGTTCTTCAGCCTGTTGGTATGGCTGGCTATACTCTTGTATCTCCTACCCAATGGTAGGAAAGTAAAGAGATACCGTCCAGGGTGTGAATCATCCCTGAAAATCTTCCTCACTCTTCCAAGGCAGCGAGCCCTGGCGAGGTACAGGCTTGTGTACCCGGCCTGTTGCCCGGCCTGTGTACCAGTTTGCATGCGTATGCAGAGAGGAATATGGACCAACGTAACATCCGGGGTGACAGGATCTGTGGTGTCTGCTTCTCTGTTGTAAATAACCCTAATAATGGCTTATGGTCTGTATAAGAGATACCATCCAGGGTGTGAGTCGTCCCTGAGAATCTTCCTCACTCTTCCAAGGCAGCGAGCCCTGGCGAGGTCATCCAGTGGTGTCAGGGGACAGCCCACAATGTCTTGTGCTGTGCTCACTACCCTCTGTAATACTTTCCTATCCGCGGCTGTCAGACCAGCATACCAAACCACAATACAGTACGAGAGGACGCTCTCTATAGTAGACCGGTAAAAGAGGGTCATTAGCCATTGTTCTACCCTGTTCTTCCGCAAGACTGTCTTGCCATTTAGATTTTCCTGACAAAGAGCCATCTAAGTTGGAAAGCAGTTATGGATTTATTTAAAAAATATTAATGCTGCATCTTGGCTTACTTTCCCCTGTGTGTTTTTCCCCCCCTTTTATAGTATCTGAGCAAGATTTTCCATGCATGATCTCATATGAGTTTCAAAACAACTGGAAATATCCATCTGATTTACAAACATTCCAGGACTAATGAAGAGCTACCCAAGAAATTAAGATGATGGATGTACCCAAATTCCAAACATACGAAAAAAATTCTGGGATCTCACATCTCCTGCTGTGCAAACCATATAATGTGTGAGAAAAACAAACAAGCATGCGGCCATTTGTGGGTGAGCATCTCCAGAGAGTTTCCTTTGTTTTGAAAAGAGGGGAAGAAATATAGGATCCCAGCATAAATGCTAAGGATCTGTCATACATCTTTGATTATTTCGCTATGCTGAGCTCAGATCATATGTGTACATTTGAAAAGGAGTTGCACACATAACTGCACTAAAATGTGTACATTGGGGAAAACGGTTTCCAGCAATGTGTATATATTACCCTAAAACTATGTTCAGAATCGATGTAGAACAAGGAATGTGAATATAAACGTGTGGGAATTTTCATTGGGTCGTTTTCCCAAGAAAAATCAAAGTGGTGGACAAATTGGACAGAGTAAACTTTAAACAGAGCTTTTGAAATTCACCACCAGGGTTGTGGGTGAGGATATTGGGCAGATAACTTCTCCAGATAGATTATTTCTGAGACAGGGATTCCCTCTTAGCAGCGATAATATCGCTATCATTATTTTGTAGAAAACAAAGAACTCTTAATGAGAAGAGCAGCAGTTCACGCATGATAGGACTGAATTAAAGCCTTGGAAGCTGGGAAGGGTTCAGTCTGCTGGAAAGATGAAAATAATGAAAAATAGGACAGTCACACACAGTTCTTGGCCATCTGGTACCTAAATAAGTGCCGGCATATCACACACTCCAGCCATGGGAATTTCTCCAAACTTCTCTTCTCCTTGGAAAGAATTCCCAAAGCAAATTCTCTTTCATCAAATAGTAAAAGAATGAGTAGCCGAGAAAATGCAAAAAAACAAAAACAAAAAACAAACCCATTCCTTAGCCCAGTGCTAGTTATAAAAGCTGTAAACACCCCCCAATACACACACACACACACACACACACAAACACACACACTTAGATTGTACTTGGGCCTAGTTTGGAGCTTCTGGCCCTAAAATAAACTTACAGCACAAATTATTATACTTGACTCATAAGAATGGAAACTTTTTTTAAAAAAAAGAAATTTATTAATAAGAATGGAAACTTAACTTACACATGGATGAACCTTTTCTTAGAAATCAAACTGTTGCATGGGTTTTTTTTAAAATAAATGTAAGTCAGTTCCAGGATAAAGGTAAAGGTAAAGGTTCCCCCGCACATACGTGCTAGTCGTTTCCGACTCTAGGGGCCGGTGCTCATCTCCGTTTCAAAGCCGAAGAGCCAGCGCTTGTCCGAGGACATCTCCATGGTCATGTTTTCGGCATGACTAGACGCCAAAGGCGCACGGAACGCTGTTACCTTCCCACCGTAGCGGTCCCTATTTTTCTACTTGCATTTTTACGTGCTTTCGAACTGCTAGGTTGGCAGAAGCTGGGACGAGTAACAGGAGCTCACTCTGTTACGCGGCACTCGGGATTTGACCTGCCAAACTGCCAACCTTCTGATCGACAAGCTCAGCGTCCTTTTGTGTAAAAGTGATGCCAGGGCAATTTATGGCAATATATGTGGCTTAGTCCCTAATTCAAGTACCTCATATGCAGCAAGGGAAGCACCTTTCCAGATGCCCACACCAGTCTCAATGCTGCCTGGATGAAGTGGCACTGGGTGACTGGAGTTCTGTGTGATCCTCGGTTGCCCCTACACCTTAAGTGAAGGATTTACAGAATGGAGTGCTGGCCAGCTATGGCAAAGCATGAGCAAGCCATATATGTGATGGAAATGTGAATGCTCCCACATTGGAACCGTGGCTAGGGGGGCATTTGCCCAGATTCGTCTTATATACCAATTGCGCCCCTTTTTGGACCGAGATGCCCTACGTACAGTCACCCACGCACTCGTTACCTCCCGTATTGATTACTGTAATGCTCTCTACATGGGGCTGCCCTTGAAGACCACCCGGAGGCTTCAGCTGGTGCAGAATGCAGCTGCACGGGTTGTGATGGGAGCTTCCCGATACTCCCATATTACACCCCTCCTGCGTGAGCTGCATTGGCTACCAGTTGCCCTCCGGGTGAGATTTAAGGTGCTGGTACTTACCTTTAAAGCCCTACATGGCTTAGGTCCGGGATACTTGCAGGACCATCTGCTGCCGGGAACAAATTCCCATCGTCCAGTACGCTCACACAGAGAAGGCCTCCTCAGGGTACCGTCAGCTAGGCAATGTCGGCTGGCGACCCCCAGGGGGAGGGCCTTCTCTGTGGGAGCACCAACCCTATGGAATCAGCTCCCCCCTGAGCTTCGGATAGCCCAAAACCTCCAATCCTTTCGCCGCGGCCTCAAAACACACCTGTTCCACCAAGCTGACCTAGACTGACAGGCATTTCAATTAATTTATATTTAGTATTTTTAATTCATTTTAAAATTCTCTAATTTTTATTGCACTGATGTTCTCAATTTTCATTTTATCTTGATTTATGTACTTATTATATGTTTTATTGTGAGCCGCCCTGAGTCCTTCAGGAGATAGGGCGGGATATAAATCCCATCAATAAATAAATAAATAAATAAATAAATGCCTTTCGACCACACTATGATGATGACATCTGACGTCAACTGGGAATTGTGCCAATCATAGCAAAAATGTGGGAAGGAAGATTTAGATGGTATGGACACATACCATCGGTGGCAAGGACAGCCATGTGTCTGGACCCTGATGGCCAGAGACCCCCATGACAGACCCAAGAAAAGTTGGATGGATCGCATCAAGGAGGACATGAGATATATGGACATCATCCCTGAAGACGCCCTGGATCGACCCAAATGGAGACGGCTTTGCTGATAAGTGGACCCTTCCATCGTATGGGAATAATGCTAGGAAGAAGAAAATTTGTGGCTTAATCCCTGAAATTGGCCCCATGTAGGCTTTCTTGCAGATAGTGGAGATAAAAGGTATATTGTCTTAATAATATATCTGAAAGAAGCCCAAAGTATCATATATACTTTTCTAGCCAGACTTTCACTAAGCATTAACATGGAGACAGCTTCTTATGTCAAACTTTAGACTTATTTGGTGATCAGGTAATAATGGTCCCTTCCCTTATTTCATCTCTCTCCACCAACCGTGCTTTCCCATCACACAAAGTTTTCTCCAACCTGATCCTACATTTGTGTGTCTATAATAATAGACCTATAGTAAGAATTTAAAATCTAAATTAATATTTGCCTATGATGGTGAATAAACTCTTGTATCATAATTGCCTCAACCATCAAAACAATGAGATTTGTGTCGGTGAACTATTAGATTCCTTCTTACACTATCAGAATAAAGTAGCACCTAGTACCACTATATCAGGGCTTTTCAACCTTTTCACCCATTGTACCACTTTTAGGATATGGCAACATCCGAGTACCACCAGTTGCCTAGCAAGCTGTCAAAAACTCGATGGCCAAAAAAAAAGAAAGGAAAAAAGTGATGAAGTACAGGTAGACCTTGACTTACAACAATTCGCTTAGTGACTGTTCGAAGTTACAATGGCACCAAAAAAAGTGCCCCCCAAGCCACAGCTGAGCAAGACACCTGCCTGTCCGCCCAGTGGCGCTCTTCCTCCTGTCCGAGGTTTTCATTGTTATGAGCATTTCTGTTGAGGATTGGCAACGGGGGTGGGGTGGGGTGTTTGGTTTTTATTCCCTCCCCTCTGCTGGGTGGTTGCAGCAGGTTTTGGTCACTTCACATGACCCTGGGACACTGTGACCGTCATAAATATGAATCAGTTGCCAAGCATCTGAATGTAAATCACAAGACCCTGGAAATGCTGCAACATTCCAGCTGATCGGCGCTTCTTCTGGGCTCAGCAGATGTGCCGGGATCAGCGCCAAGCTCCAGCTGGAGTCTGGTGCTGATCCTGGCACTTCCACTGAGCCCTGACAGCCCCGAAGAAGTGCTGATCCTGGCGCTTCCACCGAGCCCTGACAGCCCTGCAGCTCCCACCATCTCTCGCTCAGGTTTGTGTGGTGCTGCCACCGGTTCAGCTCATTCCCCTCCCCTGCTACCACTTTTCTAGGATGGTCGCGTACCACCTGCCAGGTGCCAATGTACCACAGGTGGTACCCATACCACTGGTTGAAAAGCCCTGCACTATATTATCCACCAAGAGTTTGGTTTTGTAACCAGAACCATAAGTTGATGGCTTTTTCAGGGAATTAAAAAGAAACCACCACAATATTATAGTCTATGTCGACTAGTAACACAACATGAATGTTGGCCTGAAGACATTTTACAGGGTTGAGGATGATGACATAGAAAAGGAGACAGACAGACTAATTGGGACCTCATCAGGTTTAATAGAGCTACTGTATAAAATGGGCTATTTCATTTAATGGAGTTTACACTAACAGTAACACTTCCGATTTGACCACGAAAACAATCAGCTTTGAAATGGCGTGCTCACTGCTAACTCAGAAAATATTTGTTTGTTTTGTTTCCTTTGCAAATGTAATTCTCAGGACTCCATGTGTGTGTGTGCCTGGAATTAATAGCGCTGAAATCTATTCAATTTAAGGCTCTTCCATTCCAGTTGTCTGTTTTTAATGTAACATTTACTGCACATCGTTTCTTAGCAGGCTTCATCATTATTAATTATATACAAATTTGGAAACTGAACCCATTTTTTTCCATGGAATTAGGGCTATAAAAGCTATAAAGCAATCCAACACTTTGGTTGACAAGGATATAATGGTTTCCTGGGCCTGGGCCGGCTCTAGCACAAAACCCCAGTCCCTGACATAAACACATTGTAATTTCCAGCTATATTTGGCCCTCAGCTTTAAGCCTAATGATAAGATGGACACACACAGGTTGTTTCTGACATCAGGAAATAAGGAAAACACTTAACAAGGATGATATCTTCCCAAATGTTTAATGGAATCAAGATTCTCTTTTTGGTCTAGAGAGAAAACAGTTGCGGAATTTTTAGTGGTTCAAACAAAGCTTGTGGCTTTAGGCCAAAACAATATGTATGAACGTTATGTATTTTTCCACATATGTCTTTTTCCAAAAGTTGTTTTATTTTAACTATTATTGTTTACAAATGCAGTCATAAAAGCTGCTGTCTTGAGCAGAAGATCTGCAGAAGAAGGCAGCTGCTTAAACTTCTCAATTTCCGCTATTTTCCCCATGAATAGATGTTTTTACTTCAAGGAAAAAAATATACAGCGCAGGTGGTCCTTGACTTACAACCATTCATTTAGTGACCATCCAAAGTTACAACAACATTGGGAAAAAAAATAACTTATAACTGGTCCTCACAAAACGGTCGTATCATCCCCAGGGTCATGTGATCAAGATTCAGGTGTCTGGCAACCAGCACATATGTTCACAATGGTTTCAGAGTCTATGTGACCGCCTTTTGCAAACTTTCCAGCTGGCTCCCCACAACAGGGTTAGTGGGAGATGCTGGATTCTGTTAATGACTCTTAATTCACTTAAAATCTCCACTGATTTGCTTAGCAATGGTAGCCAAAAAAAAAAAGTTCATAAACTTTGGCACAATTCACGTAACAACTGCCTTGTTTAGCAACAGAAATTCTGATCCAATTATGGTTTAAGTTGAGGATTACCTGTATGGATTTCAAATAATAGATATCTGATTGTAAGTAAGCATCTGATTGTAAGCAAGCATTGGTCTGACAGATCAAGATTTCTTATCATTCCACAAGAGATATTCAGTGAAAGAATGACTGAATCACAGTTAGTCCCTGCTTTAGAACTGATCTCCCCCATTTAATTCTGCCTCTCTCCTGTTTGGTTCACAGTTTTTCATAATCCTGTTGTGATTCCTCACCAGCCAGTGGATCCGGCAGCTGAGTCTGAGGAATCAGATGATGAGGAGGAGGCACCTGGAGTGACATCAGAGTCAGAGGAAGGCTCTGAGGAGCTCCAAAACTTAGTTGGACAAGGAGCCCGGCCCCTCTACTCGCTCTCTGGCTGAGACACAGCTGTGCTGGGAGCCTTAGTTGGACAGAGATAAAGAACAGTTGGGACAAGTCCAGGATGCACAAAAGCACAGGCAAGAGAAGTGAGTAGGACAGAGGAATGCAATGGGGTGGCTTCAAAGGCAAAGGAGAAGGCATTAGGAAGCCACGCCTTGGCTGAATAATAAAAGGGAATGTGTGGAAGGTGCTGGTTTCTGAAGGCAACTGTTCGTGTTGAGGATCGAGTTTCTGTGAACTGTGTTTGTTTGCCTTGGAAATTGACTCAGGTCTGTGAGAATAAACGAGGTTGTTTTTTTCTTGCGGTTCCTGCCTGTTTCTTGGAAGAGGGGTTTCTCCTTGTGAGCATAACAAGGACTCATGTAGGCTGGGACAGAACAAATCCTTTCCTCTCCATCCCAAATACTATATCACCTCTCTCTCTGTCTCCCTTGCCCCCCCCCCCCGTATCATGCATCTAGTGAAGTTGACCACCGTGTCCCAAACTTACATACTGCTTTTTAAAGTCTCTTTAGCTTTTTCCCTTTAGAGGTGACCTCTACCATCTAACAGGCCAACCTAAAAGTACATAAAACATTTAGAAATGTGTGAATTGGCCAGAGGTAATTTATCTTAATCACCTCAAGCCATTTTGCCTTAGTGAATATAATTTCAATTAAAAGTGGTGCTAAGACCAGTAATAAATGTTCTGAATTCAATTAAATGACCAGAGTTCATTGGATGCGTAATAGTTTTTAAAGTTTTGGCTTTTATGGGTTCTCATGCAAAGTTCTGGCTTTTACTGATTCTTTTGCATGGACCAGCGAGAGCAGAATACATGCAATGAAGCAAGAGAAACAATATTCAGAGCACGAAGTAAGAATTATTAAAAGGTGATGCAGAAATTGATTCTTGGCTATTCAACTGCTCATTTGCCATTCGAATAAGGGAATTTATTAAAATTATTTTCAAATATAGACCATGTTTGTGTTGTGCTGATAATATTATTTGTAGATCAAGATCAACTGATGTAACTTTTTTATAAAGTCAAATTTACGTTGAAAATGTGAGCAACGTGAAGAGACATTCCATCATGTCTGGTAGATGTGTAAAAGAATGAAAAAAATGTTGGACACAAAGACAGAGATTAATTCAGATTTTAAAGTCTTATACACAACTGAAACCAGTGGCTTTTCTTTTGGAGCTAATGGAAAGACAGCTAGAAAAAAAATAACCATGGGACTTTGTTTTTATACATGATAACTGTAGCAAGATTATTATACGCACCAAAGTGGAAACATTCTACGCTATCCAGAATGGAGGAATGGTTGGTGATGATGATGGAATTTGCAGAGGTGGCTCCTAGACTGAAGAGACTGTCTATATTTATGGATGATTGAAACTTCTTATGAACTTTTCGCATGACACGGAAAAAAAACGCACTTATGACTTGTGGTTTTGATGATTAGAAAAAAAATAGAGAATAGAAAAAAGCTAGCTTTTTTGTAACCGTAGAGTATGAAATATTTATTTATTTATTTATTTATTTATTTATTTATTTATTTATTTATTTATTTATTTATTTATTTATCTATCTATCTATCTATCTATCTATCTATCTATCTATCTATCTATCTATTTATTTATTTATTTATTTATTTATTTATTTATTTATTTATTTATTTATTTATTTTTGGGACTTATATGCCGCCCTATCTCCCGAAGGACTCAGGGCGGCTAACAAACAATAAAAATACAATAATACAAAAGTTAAAAAAAAAGAATTAAACTAGCAGCTTTGTAATTAAACTAACTTTGTAATCATGCTTGTATTTGCTCCTAAGAAACTTGGAGCCTTCTATTTCTTTCTTTCTTTCTGCACTTTCCTCTTTGTTTTTCCTCTATTCTGCTTTAATTCTTGTTAGTTTTTACCCTTAAAACTTTTAATAAAATTTATGCCGTAAGAATAACATTCACTTAAATGACCTACGTGGGGCTGAATGGTTGAAAGCTGTTTAATTAAACAATCGATCAACTAAAGGGCAGGCTGTTACTCAGCTCTCGTTCCAGGAGGGGGTTTAGAGTCATTCTGACAGTTTCTTTCATTCTCCCCCTTTCTCTGTACAGAATTTGCCTTTCCTGGCTATGATGGGATTCACGCAACCTTGACAATATTAATAAGAATGACAACGTGCCAGCAATATTTATCAGCGATATCACATAAATATTTATCAGACAGAGCAAAAAAAATCAATGAAACCAAAAGCAGTTGCAGAATAGCTGGGATAAAACTCAGCTTTAAATGAGCTTTTCCTTAATTGGGACGGAGAAGTAGAACCAACAGTGTGATATCTGGCCGGCCTTCCAGGTCTTTTTTTTTTCGCTGTACTGTATATCCAAGAGAAACATATTGCTGAATCAAGTAATAAGCTGAATCTAGTAATAAGCGTTTCGCAGTGCTTTTTTTGTATAAGGAAAAGGTGCCGGAACTCACACATGTCATACAACCCGCCTTGCCTATCCTACAAGGTTCCATCCAAAAAAGGTGCCGGAACTCCGTTCTGAGCGTTCTATGAAAAAAAAAGCCCTGAGCGTTTGCCAAACTACTGTTTTCCAACATGGCCAGTTCTAACAAACTGTTCTCCCCAACATGTATGTGAAGCATTGAAGTTCATCGATTTTAGCGACAGCTGATTTTGGAGAGCAGAAATGAGGTCACTCTAAAAATTGTTGAATTGTGATCTTCCCTGGCCCCATGGAAAGGTCTTCTAATAATGGCCAGTCCATGAGATCCGGAATAGTCTGGGTCAGTTTTATACATCTGTCAACTTAGTGGCTTCAAAACAATTTATATAATCTATGATCTGGGACAAATGTATAGCCTGTCAGCTTCCAACCATGACTTCTGAGATCAGACATGACACACCAGTTCAGATTCTCCTGTATGAATTCTTCCTTTATCTATCTATCTATTTATTTATTTAAAAAAATCTATTGGCTGTGTCAACATTAACCCCTATAAGGTATATACAGGTATTAATATAAGCTGTAAGGTATTAATTTCTATAAGATAGAAATAGATATCTTGAGGTATGCAAGTATGTTTTTTCTAAGTCTAAATATAGGCCAATAGAAAGAAACAAAAGCAAAGAGTTTGTACTATAATCAGGAAAATGAAATGGAATGGAATAAAATAAAGTATTTCACCCTGAATGCCAAATTTCATAGCAAGCCATCTTTATAAATATTCTGGATTTTTTTTTCCCCTTGCCCTTTGGAAGTTTTCCTGGCAAAACTTTTGGAAGCAGTTTGTCATCGTCCTTTTTCTGAAAAAAACTCCCTTCTCTGCCTAAGTGAGGATCAGAGTCCAAGTAGCTCCTCTCTTGGTCCAGCATCATAAGTACTAAAGAAAACTGGAGCTCTTGTTTTCTTCTTAAGATTGGTTTATTGGCTTTCATTTGTTTGGAATTTAAAATGTTCCAATAGAAGGGAACATTTGTAACTCAGAATTGAACTTCTGAGTCACTGGGGCTCTTTGAACTTGGTTCCTTGCACTGCTGACATAATTAAATGAATCAGTTGCTAAACGAGGACTACCTTCACATATGATATTAATAATACCATGTAATCTCATAATGAATTATTATGGAAATATCCATAGATTCCAAATGCTAGGGTTACTATGGATCTTTTAGCACCCAGATTCATAACAATAAATCCCCTTCAGTCCAAAATGGATGATAGGAGTCCAAGCCATGTAAGTTTCTGCTCTAGCTCCTGAGTTGCATTTCTAACAGGTCAAGTGTTAGCTGGAAGGCTAGTCGGTCTTCTTCAGTCTGACGACAACAGATTAGGAATATTGACTAGGGATTTTGAGAATTGGAGTCCCAAACCTTTTGAGAGCACCAGGCTGAAGAAGGACGTCTTAGAAGACTATGGAGATTCTTAATCATCCTGGTCATGGATGTCCCAAATGCTGAACTGAAGAAGCTTCTTGGATGAGAAGCGAAACATCTTCAAGGGAAAACAAGAAAGTCCAGTTGTTTTTTTGGAGGAAAAGCACATTTAGAAGGAAAACAGGCCTTGAGTTAAAATTCCCAGAGCTCTGTTGGAAGAAGAAATGGACGTGCCTGATCCTCTGAAGGGCGACGCTCTCCAGGACAATGTCATTGCATGTGGCAAAGTAAATAATCACTGGGAGGTCATCAGTTAGTCTTTAAACAAAGAGGAACATTTATAGATGAAACCCAAAAGGCCATCAGATGTGCGTGCGTGTATACATTACACACAGCAGCTGCCAAGTTTTGTATATTTCTCTACCTCCACTGGCTTGCTGAGTGTTTTCTGCGAGTGACCCTTGATGCAATACCCACAGGGTGAATGTGGAAGAGGACTGGGGTGGGGAGCCCAGGTCTAATCAAGGGAAATAAGGGCAGCCAGGCGATCCGATCCAAAGTCTGGCTCTTTTAGAGCTGCCCAGGCTCTGAAGGAAAAGCTATCTTTTTACAAACAGAACTCTGACACTTTAGTTTTTGTTTGATCATAACCAACCATCCAAATGCATATGGGCTGAGAGAAAACATGCCTCTGCCATCCCTCGGCATGTATACAATCATTTTAATGACACCATGACAGGCTGCTTGCCAGGACTCGCAAGGAGAGAGAGAGAGAATGAAAGAGAGAGAGAGAACAAGAGAGAGAGAGAGAGAATAAGAGAGAGGAAAAATGAGAGAGAGAGAGAAAATAAGAGAGAGAACAAAAGAGAGAGAGAGAACAAGAGAGAGAGAGAGAGAGAATAAGAGAGAGGAAAAATGAGAGAGAGAGAGAGAGAGAGAGAGAGAGAGAGAGAGAGAGAGAATAAGAGAGAGGAAAAATGAGAGAGAGAGAGAGAGAGAGAGAGAGAGAGAGAGAGAGAGAGAGAGAGAGAGAGAGAGAGAGAGAGAGAGAGAGAGAGAGAGAGAGAGAGAGAGAGAGGTTTACCACCTGTGCAGGCAAAACCAGCTCATTTTTAGGAATAATTCCACTGCCATACATCATACAAAGGATTGTTTTCCTAAGGTTGATTGCAGACAAGCAATTACGTTAGCTGGGGCGAAAAAACAAAACACCGCACAGCATTTTCGTGCCCCTGCTTAATAAAAAAATGTGTGTGTACTTCTTTTGTTGTTGTTTTTTTTTCCTCCTCTCAGTTATGGCTAGACTTAACCATTAGCAGAAGCTGATATGAAAATGCTTTCAGGACAAGCACCTTTTCAAGCTCAGCCACTTTCTGAAAGTTTGGGAGGTGACAGGTGGGCTTAAAGGCCTGGATGGGATTTCAGGAGGAAAAAAGGGCTTCAGACATCTGTCCTTGCAGGTTTAAGCTCCTCGAGGTTTAAATATTCTGAGCAGACTTTGGAAGCCCTGATTGAGTTTCTGCTGAAGTCACCTTGCATAACATCTCACAAAATGTATGAAATCAACCATACTGATTGGGTACAACCCTCTACATTACACACACACTAAGTATTATTGTTGCTTGGATTAAAAAAAAAAAGTCGTCCCCCATGACCTTAAAGGCATTTGAACAGTATCTGAAATACATATCCAATAAAATTCAGGGGAAAATGTTCCAACTGCTTATCTAGCCCCCTTAAAGAATAGGTCCTAGCTACCTCATTTTTAATCTTATAGAAATAATCACAGAGGAAAAGCTTTTCATATTTTCACATCAGCTTGTGCTAGTTTTAAGTCTAGCCATAACTTAAATTAAAAAGAAAAGAAAAGAAAAGAAACCTAGAAACAAAACAATTAATTAAATCCATGCAAGTATCGGTTAGGAAGTTGTATAACTGAGACCAGTTGGCCAAGAAAGTTCATCAGATTTGATAACCAGATAAAAATGATGGATAATGAGACGAAAGCAGAAGAAAAGAAGAAACATTCTTTTAAACAAACTTTAAGGATAGAAAGATCGCACGGCCTTGCGTGACCACCAACCAGCATGACTTTCCCCGCCTCCAGGTGATCTTTGCATCATGTGACCTGTTGACCACACGATTAACAAAGGAAGAAAGTTGGCAAAGGAGGAAAGCTAGAGTAAGACTGAAGAAAATAGAGGTTTTGATCCATTAGATGGGATATTATATTATTAACTGGATGTTTGAATATGGTGGAGAATAGATAATTGCTAGAAATAGAACTATTATCATAACTAGAAAGATAAGATTTGTAATTAGAATATTAGATTTTGGTATGAGAAGGGAAACAGGAAAATGCCAAGAGTTTGAATAAGGGAAGCTTTTGGTTACCCAAATATAACCTACTTTGAAATTATAAACAATAGAACCTTTTTGAATACTGAGGGGAAATTAAAATTAAAAAAAAAGTGAAAACAGGATACTGATTGAACATATAGCTATTAAGTGCAAATGCAATTAAGATATGTTTTGGTTAGGAAAGTTATCTAAAACTGATGTTATTGATATTATTATGAAAAATGTTACATAGATGTTGATATTTAATTGTATATTTATTAATAACAATAAGAATTGTATTTGCCTAGTGTGGGAAAACAGGTACTATCGGAAGAACAGATGATGGTGCAATAATGGATCTAGATTGAAGAAGTTAATATATACCATTGAATTGCCAATGGATCCAAACAACCTGTCTACTAAGTATTTGACTGTAAAGCTAGAAAATTAATAAAATATTTATATAAAAAAGAAAGAGCTTTAAGACGGTACATAGATAAGTCACCCGGAAATCTGAAGAGATATTTTAGAAATATAATTTAGAAATATAAAAAGCTGTGCTATCCTGCCTCAGCTGAGAAACCCCCCTCCCCTCATCACAGACCTTCCAACTTGTTGATGGGACTCCCTACTAACCCAGGCTTGTTGACAGTTTCCCCAGATATCATGGCACAGAGCTCCTTACCTATGACAATTTTAAGATTTGTGGACTTCAACTCAATTAAGTTTTAAACGAAGAGTGTTCTAGGTTTAAAAATGCTTCCAAAATGATTTGGAAATGATACTTCAGAATGCTTGGGAGGGCAGGACCTTTAAAAAAAAAGCACAATGCTTGGAATATATGCAGCTGCAGGAGCTTTTTAAAGCAGCCCTGGCTTTTTTGAGTCTGGAAAAAAGACACGGTTGCTTTAAAAGGAGCTGAATTGTTATAGCAACTACATCTGTAAAGCAACTTCTTAAAGCAGCTACAGCTGTTTCTATGCTCATGAAAAAGACACACACACAGAGAGAGATGTAACTACCTTAAAAAGGCCCATCCCTCTGATGACTTGTGATCAATTTTCAAAGCTTGAACAGCTGTACTAAAATCTGCATTTTTGGGCACTGTATTTGAATTATTGCATTATTTCTGAGTTCAGTTTCATGAATTTGGACTGCCTGGGAGTTTAGGAGTATATCTTTATAGGACAATCCCTGAGCTATATTTACTTAACCTTACCTTTCACCAAATTCAGAGAGATTGTCTGGCAGTGTGTATGGAGTGGCTTAATTCAGTTGCAAGCCAAACACTTCCCTTGTGGAGCCTTGCAACCTAACACTGTGCTGTCTAGTTTGCAACAATCCTTCCCATTATAGAATTATATTTTTTTTTCAAGGCTTCTCATATTCCACAAAATCTGCCCCATTTTCCCTCCCCTCCAGATCTACCTTTAAACCATAATAGTCCCTTTTCCCTCACCCTCCACCTCCTTTAAACTGTTCCTGGCAAATGTTGAAAGGCATCTTCTAAGATTTCAGTTCACGATAGGTCAAAAAAATGTACGTCTCGCTAGGATTACAAAGAGAGTTAATGGTTTTAAAAGCCCAGCGATAAAATGAATGGCAGGGGAGAGGCTGAGCAGTTAGTACATGCATGGATCATGGAAGGAGACCAACAGGTCAACCCTCGTGTTCTTCCCCAACAAAGAAGATCAGCCGGGGTCACCTTTGTTACAATGATTTTTCCTTGCCATTCACCCTCATCCAAGCCCCCTCATTATACCCACAGCCCACAACACTTGGGTCTGCAAGTGCTATGCGAGGAGGGCCCGGCTGGTCCTCAGTTAAAAGGCAGAATCCAATATGGGATGACAGTTTGCAAACAAGGAACTGCAAATGAAATCAGGGAGGCGGTTGGTAGCTTTGTTCTGCCTTGTAAGACAATTCCTTCAGAACAAGGCCGTGGCTTAGAAATCCATCTCAAGCCAGGAACTCACCCTGGATATAGGTTTTGCTCAAAGCAGCATACGTATTAAAAACGAATTTGGAATTTGCCACTCTGAAGCAAAACTTTGCAATCCTTCTCTTTCTCCATGTGTGATTAGCTCCATCCCGCTTTAAAGTACGTTTACCCCTGTGATATGGCTGAATTATTATTATTATCCTTCTCATCTTTTCAACTACTTTCTCTTACTGGTATCATTATTATTATCACTATTATTCTATTGCTTTGCATGTACACTGAGAGCTTCTGCACTGGAGACAAATACCTTGTGTGTCTAATCACACTTGGCCAAATATTCTATTCTATTCTATTCTATTCTATTCTATTCTATTCTATTCTATTCTATTCTATTCTATTCTATTCTATTCTATTCTATTCTATTCTATTCTATTCTATTCTATTCTATTCTATTCTATTCTATTCTATTCTATTCTCTACCCCACTCCACTCCAATGCTCTCTAGTCTACTCTAGTCTACTCCACTCTACTCCACTGCTCTCTACTTTACTCCACTCCACTCCACTCCACTCCACTCCATTCTATTCTAAAGGGAACAAACTTAATATAGTTAAAAGGACAGAGAAGTTCTAGTGTTAGGAATTGTTTTGAAAGAGAAGGAGGAGGAGGAGAAAGGAAAGGAAAGTCACATAATCTTAATTTTAACTCCAAAATTACCTACATTTCTATGCAAGCAATGTCTCTTTAACTGTTTGCTAGGAACGCTTATGATTTCCAATGCATTTACTAGGCCTTGTTCCAAATAAACATGCATGGCTTTATCCTCTGTAAAAACAGCAAGAGTTATTGTGGGTTTTTTTTTGGGGGGGGGGGGGAAAGTTTGACAGATTTTGGACTGAGTTCAGTATAGCTAATGTATTATTTCCTAAACAGAAACAGCATAGCCTTGTGCCATAAGACACAAACACAGCTTTCTCTTTTAAAGGAGATGTTCACGTTTCTCTATTACATTTAGAGTATGCAAAATCCAGATGATCACTCAGAAGCAGCAAAGAAATACTCAAAATGCTAATTTGAGTGGTTATGGGAAGTGGTGGCCCCCCCACTTTACAGACCAATCCAAACAAAAGGTTTTTCAATTATGTTGAAAAACATGGTCATAGATTAGAAAGGGAATATAGTTACACCTAAAGATATAATATTGTTTGGTTTGGGTTTAAACTAGCATTTCTACCCAGTGATGGTTTGTAAACCATGGTTGATAGTTTTGCATATTTAAGGTATGTATCCATTAGCTGGGTTCATACATCAAGCTAAGCGATTTACAGTTTATTTGACTTTGACATAATATCCTGTGTGAAGACAACACTGTGGTCTATAAATCTTGCTTTACTGCCTTACCATTATATGTGAACTTACCCAGTTGCACAGCACAACAGATGGTATAGAATTACATTAAATGAACAAACAAACATAAAATCTAGCATAGGTTGTAAAACATGAGTGAACAAGCAATGAATCAGAGAAATTCAGTGAATATAGTCATTAATATCTATAACTTGAGCAATTTAGGACTTGTTCAAAATATGTTTTTTTCTAAGATCTGAAAGTACAAGATTTATCTTTTTTTTTTAATTTCATGACAGTCCAGTTAATTGATTATACGCCAACAGCTTGGTATCAACAATCAGACAACATAGATAGATGTCTCTAACTGGTATTTCAGGTTTTCCAATCATCCACCTTGCAGCTGGCCTTCCTCTTCTCCTATAATAAATAAATAATAATAAGTTGGAAGGGACCTTGGAGGTCATCTAGTCCAACCCACTGCTCAGGCAGGAAACCCTATACCATTTCAGACAAACGGCTGTCCAGTCTCTTCTTAAAAACTTCCAGTGTTGGAGCATTCACCACTTCTGGAGGCATCTGTCCATCTCTCACCACTTAGATATCTTCATTATCAATTCTAAACTTGGTTGTTTCACCTATGATCACTACTTTGCCCTTCTTTATGTTTCATTTTAGCCCCGAAGGTGCTTTTTCCAAAAGGCAACTGGACTTTCTAGGTTTTTTTCCCTTGAAGACATTTCACTTCTCATCCAAGAAGCTTCTTCGGTTCTGTTATGAACTGAACTGAAGAAGCTTCTTGGATGGGAAGTGAAATGTCCTCAAGGGGAAAAAAAACACCAAGAAAGTCCTATTGCCTTTTGGAAAAAACACTTTCACGACAACCAGGATCTGGATGACTGAGAATCTCCCTAGACATTAATTTTATTGCAGATCTTTTATTTATTGTAGATCTTTTACATTTTTGGCAGAACCGATTCAGCATATAGGTTGATTTTTTTAAAAAAACGGGGTTGGGTGGTTGGGAGGTCATAGCCTCACCCTAGAATTTGAAAATATGACTTTATGTGTTAATCCCCACGAAGGCAGTCCATCCTACACTGTGTGGGATGGGGACACATCACAAAAATTAAACGCCCCTTAAAAGTAAAGAGAGATGTGGAAACCATGGAGGAATAAAAATCTCCAGTGACAAAGATAGACCCTCTCCAAAGGCAAATAAGTGGCTTCCAACTTCTGGTTCAAATTCTGCAAACTTTCCTCATATGAAGTGTTCTTATTTATGTGCCTTGCTTGCTATCAAAGCAAAACCTTTACTCAAGAGCAAGGAGATCAGGAGTCTAAAGGGAAAAGGCTGAACTTACTTTAATCACTTGTTTGGCCTATCAGTCCTCTATGGTCGATAATTGTAATTAGAGTTACGATGATCGACCACTACAGGGCATTAAAATTTTGCAACTTAAATTAAATTCAGTATGCAGAAAATTAAATTTGCTCAACCACAGGAAGATTCCAACCAGGTGAAAAATGTCCCAGGTTCCCAGGGATGGTAAACCAGTTGAAGTAGGGGCTGTGGTCTATGGGGGCAGTGGATAAAAAAAATCAAGTTGGCTGCCATCTTCATTTTTCTGATTTGCGCCCTGTTGTGTACTGGGTTCTGTGCTTGATTGAAGAGACGAGGTGAGTGAGTTCAGTAAGAAACATTCTTTATTGCTTGCAGGAACTGAACTGGGGAACAGGGCTGCAAGTGCATCTATTTATACCCTGGCCTCTAGGTGGCGGCCAATAGGTTTAAAGCAAACTATTGCCGCCCTAGAAGCAGCCAATGGCGGCGCTGGAGACGGGTTGTCTGAGGAGCTGGGAGCTGTTAGCCAGCTTCCCTGCTTAAGCAACCTTCCAGCAATCAAACCCACGTGATACACTTAGTAAGACAAAGCACAATACATTACACGCCCTACTTTTTTTTTTCATTTTACTATATGGCTTTTTGCAAAACCCTCCACCTGTTCTGGTGTTTGTGAATCCTCCCCAAGAGGATTCAGAGATAGCCTGGCTGCATAACCCGAGGGGAGATGGGTGGCAAACAAACTTAATAAATAATTTCATACTAACCAATGTACAATTTGTAAATCAATAATGACAACATCAAATTGAGGTCGATAAATAAAGCTACATGACCCTCATTTTTCCAAATCTTGATCGCCAAACAATAGTATCTACAATGTAAAGGGAATAACCATCCAAACTTTAAGCAAGAATTTTAATAGATTTACAAGTGTTAAAGTTACTTATACGTGTGCAAGCCTTACTGTGGTCTATAAATCTTCCCTTTTGCATAATTATACATAGGCTTTTACAGAAAAGATGAAGGTTTTTTTCCATACCAGAACAGCTATATATAAATGTGTGTGTGTGTGTTTTATTACTATTTGGTTCTGGTTAATATATTATAGATCGTATTCTGTGCCATGGTTTTAATTTTACCTCAGATAATGGTTAGAATAAAAGCTATTTTCCAATTTTCTGCAATTGTCTTGTTCCCTTCTTGTTATGGCAGGAACATATATTACTTTTTCTCTCTTTCTGCAAAAGGAAATCCTATTAGAAAAATACAAGATTAAAATCTTTCCAGGCTCTAGAAAATATGCATTCATTCTGTATCAGGCAAGGCAACTTTCCCAGTTCAGATTAAACAATACCTTTGACTCTTCTTACTTCTGAGTGACATAATTAGGCACTGTTATTCCAAATGCCACAGTCTGGATTCATTGAACTGCTACTGGTTTCCCTCCAAACAAGCCATTGCAAACCACAGCAAGTCAACGTTATGTGATAATCAGCAGTCTAGGTTTGAGGGGGAAGACAAAACAGCTTCAACAAGGCAGTTTTCAAACTTGGGAAAAACCTTTTAAGCAGGCCAGAGATTTGACAGGGTCTTAGGCAGGTCTACTGATTCTGTATGTTTTTTTTTTTGCTTTCTTTAAAGAAAGTCAAAATCCTTTAAAAGGGTAGACTGAAGTTTTACTTTTCAGTTTTAGTAGGGCAATGATCTGGAATTCTGCAACCCCTCCTGTTCCCCAATACACTTTTTCCCCCTTATCCTACTTGATTATTTTATGCGAGATCTTATAAGGATCTATATTGTGCATAATGATAGAATACAGTTGCTTTCCCTGAGGGGCAGCTAGAGGGGGGAGGGATGAAAATGTCAGTCATATTTGTGATTGGAGCTAGGTCCCTGTTTACTCATGATGCACACTCACTGCATGCCAAAGAGGGCACATCATGGGTAATGTTGTGACGTGTTCGATTCCCTTAACACACTCCTATTTCAAGTCCTGTTGGCCTCTGCAATGTGGCTGTGTTATAATAATAATAATAATAATAATAAAGTTGGAAGGGACCTTGGAGGTCATCTAGTCCAACCACCTGCTCAGGCAGGAAACCCTATATACCATTTCAGACAAATGGCTGTCCAGTCTCTTCTTAAAAACTTCCAGTGTTGGAGCATCCACCACTTCTGGAGGCAGGTTGTTCCACTGGTTAAGTGTTCTTACTAGGAGGAAATTTCTCCTTAGTTCTAGGCTGCTTCTCTCCTTGACTAGTTTCCATCTGTTGCTTCTTGTCCTGCCTTCATATACTTTGGAGAGGAGGCTGACCCCGTTTTCTTTGTGGCAGCCCCTGAGATATTGGAACACTGCTATCATGTCACCCCTCATCCTTCTCTTCATTAAACTAGAAATACCCAATTCCAGCAACCGTTCCTTGTAAGTTTTAGCCTCCGGTCCCCTAATCATCTTTGTTGCTCTTCTCTGCACTCTTTCTAGAGTCTCAACATCTTTTTTACATCGTGGTGACTAAAACTGGATGCAGTATTCCAAGTGGCATTATAAAGTGGTATTAACACTTCACATGATCATGATTTATGTTTGATACCGCCTGTAAAAGTAGTTCTTTATGTAATTATTCATTTAGATGTGGCTTCAAGTTACTGGAGTAACTATAGTACACCTTGTGTTTTTATTTAATGACATAATTGGGATATATTTGATTAGTCATTTGTGACAAAATCAAAGCGCTTCATAGGTCTCATTTAATTTAATTTAATAATTGTCATATTTCTAGATTCTCTCTGGATGCTCCCTCTTCCAATATAATGGGTGTTCAGTTCAGAATGCATTCAATCAACCACCCGACTTCCTTAGCCTGATAAATGCCACAGTGAAGCTCTCTTCTACATTACTACAGGGCACCTAGATGGATTCTTGATTCTTTAATCCATAAATATTTGTAAACTTCACTTGGTACCAAGAAAAGGCCAAGTGGGAATTGCATGAACAAAGTTGCTTAAGTCTTCTTTTTTTCTCCCCACTCTCTCTCTCTCTTTTAACAAAGGGTTTATCATCCATCCTGTTTACAAATAATTGTTATTCACTGAACATTCTTCAACTCCAGTGACAAGAGAACATAAATAGTTTAGCCACTCTGAAGCTAGAGGTTTTTTTTTCTGCAGTTACTATAAACATGCTGCTTAACTTTAGCTTAATAAAAGTTATTTTTATTGATATTATTGCTTACAGATAATGTTTCCTCAAAGCAAATATGCTAAAGGAGAGTTGGATCCAGATGCTGAATGGAGAAAGAGTTTAACACCAGCCGTTCTCTTGGGTGTGATTGATTATTATTGTCACAGTTTGTGTAGGTAGGAACAAACATGTCCACTGTCTTTTCTGAAGCTTGCCTTTTTTTTAAGCTTCAAACACAATTTTTCCAGCCCATTCTGAGATATAAATGTATAGATATGTAGATATAGATCACACAAACACATATAAAGAGACATAAATGCATATGTGTAGATATAAATGTATACATAAAGTCATTTTATATACATACAGTATATACACATATGCATATAAATCTACATATAAAGACACACACACACAGAGATATAAATCACATAATATCTGTTTCTAAGATCATATGTCTTTTTTTAAAACAAAAATAGCTATTATAGGTAACAAATCTATTTTCCCCCCTTAATGTACAGAGTCTTATATGTGGGAACTGCATCGTAACATAAAACAACTGTGACAGCTAAATGAAAAATGTGTTCTGGTTTATATGAACATGCAAATCAAATTAATTTCTGTAGATCCAAAGTGGAGGCTGAAAGAGGACTGGACCTATTTGCAAGCTGCTAAGCCAGATGATCGCATGGTAGGAATGCCTATATTAGCCACACATTGAGTAATCCTGCTCCCCCACCCACCCACATGATGCCCTGTCCGTGGAACTAATGTTTTTCAGTATGTGTATTCTGAAAAACCAGACGGAACGTGCCAGGTAGAACTTGTGCAAGTCAGGACCAGCCAACATTTGTTTCTGGCCATTCCACACACATTTGTCCATATGTTCTTCAGACATCTGCTTTCAACTTTCTAATGGGCATAAACCAATTTCCTGGTTTATCCATGCCCTTGCAGCTTGACTGCAGTTGTCATGGGCAATTCTGTTCCTTTAGAAATTATGTCAGGCTTGGAGAATCACAGTGCTTCAACAGGCAACATAATTCCTTTCTGCTCCAGGACTTCCATCCCTCAAAGGCAGAACTATATACAAGCCACATGGTTCTTGATGAGCGATAAGCAGAGAAAAAATAGTCCTCTTCACATGGTTTCTATATTCAAAGGCCACTGATAATGGGAAATTCTTAAAGCTTAGCTCTAGCAAGGCCATCATGTCTGAAATAATCAAGTTGAGAAACACGTAGGGCTCAGCTTCTAACTACACTATCAATGCTATCATTCCCAACATTGTGGGAAATGGTCCACTTTTTTTTAACCACTAGGCCCATGTTTTTCCAACTTTAGCCACTTTGAGATGTGGGGACTTCAACTCCCAGAATCCCCCTGAGAGTATACTTGGATTCCAAGTCCACACATCGTACAGTTACTAAGGTTGAGAAATACTTTTGACTCTTGGTGTGAAGTTAAGAAGTTTCACCTTGAATGGTTCCAGTTTGGCCTTCAAGTCCCAACTCTTTTGAACATCCAATTAGAATTTATCGAAGAGGACTATATTTGCTGGTTCAAAAGAAGAACACCAAGGATAAGATTCTAAATCAAGGGTCAGCTTATAAACATATAAAGATGTAGTCAAGCATGTTTGAACCAGTCTAGTTGGCAGTCAATGGGGAGCATTTGAAACTCACCTAGTGTTATATCTGAATTGCACATAAGGACAGGCCAACTTTACCTGACACACATAAAGCAGGTAGATCTTCAATCATTTTGCTTGTGGCTGCCATTTTCTTGTTGTTGTGTTTCTATGCTTTGTGGACATCCTAGCAAACATGCATTGTAGACACATGCAAGAATCTTCTAGGACTCTCTGTCCCTTTTAGTGATAACTGATTGTGTCATCAATTCAGAAACCAGTAATTCTCAGGCACAAATGTATCAGGAAGTTTGCTTTTTATGTGACACATTTACATCCTGAACCATTTTGCTGAACATTTTTAAACCTGTAGTAACCAAAGCATGAGCTGGTAGATGATTTTTGCTGTCTAAAAGATAAATGTGTTGCCAGAAATTCATTAATTAAAAATAAAAATTGGAATACAAACCTTCTACAACAGGCATGACAAACTGCCGGCCCACAGGCCGGATGCCTCATACTGAAACCGCGCCCACCCCATTGCCAGCAATAGGGGAACAGTTGCGATACGTTGCGCGACGTCACGTGACATTGCGAGTTTGACATGCCTGTTCTACAAGCTAGGATGCTTTGTTACAATTACATTACTGTGGAGATTTTAGATAAAGTGATACTCCTGGAGATGGTTGGGAAAAGAGATGAAAGAAAGCACAGAACAAAAAGTAGTTATCAGCCAATACAAAAATAATATATTTTATTTATGGGGGGAAAAAACCCATTTTTCCAGACTGAAGGAGAAATAAATCATGTCCTCTTAAGTGTCTGTTTGGATACAAAACATTGTATATCATAACTTTATTATGAGTAAATTACAAAGCTATTAGTAAGGCAGCTGAACTGAACAAGAAAATGGTTTCGCTTTTCTAAATGTTCCTCTAAACAACTTGACCTCCACCATTAAAATAAATAACTAAGATTTGATGCTAAGACTTGACATTTGTAATTCTAGTTCCAGTACCAATTTTAGTTATAGTTTTGTTCTACTTCTACTTCTAGTCTGGGTCTAGTTCTAGTTCTAGTTCAACAAAACAGGGATTTCTTAGTTGTTTTTCTTCCAATACTAAAAAATCCCTGGATATTTCTGATGATGATGATGATGATGATGATGATGATGATGATGATGATGATGTGTCTGATGTGATCAAATGACCAAGTCAATAAAGATTCTGTTCTAATTCTAGATCTAGTTTCATTCTAATTCTAGTTAAGGTGCAGTTGCAGTTCCAGTTGCAGTTTTGTTCTAGTCTGGTCCTATATCTATACCTAGTCCTATTCTAGCTCCAGTTCTAGTTTTAGTTATATTCTAGTTCTAATTCCAGTTCCAATATACTACAAATCAGGACTTTAAAGCAGGGGATCTTCGTCTTCCATCCCCCTTTCATCTCTAGTTGTCCACCATAAATGCCAAAATGTAGCTTTTAAAATTGCAACAATTCTTTTAACATTGAAGGCTAAAGTCTCTAATCTAGTTTTCTAGTTCTAGATAATAGAATAGAATAGAATAGAGTGGAGTGGAGTGGGGAATAGAATAGAATAGAATAGAATAGAATAGAATAGAATAGAATAGAATAGAATAGAATGGAATGGAATGGAATAGAATAGAATAGAATAGAATCTGAAAGGGACCTTGGAGGTCTTCTAGTTCAGCCCCCTGCTCAGGCAGGAAACACTGTACCAGTTCAGAAAAATGGTTATCCAATCTTTTCTTAAAAATGTCCAGTGTTGGACAATTCACAGCTTCCAGAGGCAGGTTGTTCCACCGATTAGTTCCTTTTTCTCCTTAATTAGTTTCCATCTATTGCCTCTTGTCCTGCCTTCCTGTTCTTTGTGGCAACCCCTGAGATATTGGAAGACTGCTATCATGTTAACCCTAGTCCTTCTTTTCATTAAATTAGACACACCTAATTGCTACAACTGTTCTTTATATGTTTTAATCTCCAGTCCCTTAATCATCTTGGTTGCTCTTCCCTGTCCTCGTTCTAGACTCTCAACATCTTTTCTTACATTGTGCTGACTAAAACTGGATGCAGTATTCCGAGTGTGGCCTTACCATGGCTTGCAAAGTGGTATTAACACTTCATGTGATCATGATGATGTTTGATACCGCCGCCTGTAAAAGTACTTCTTTATGTAATTATTAAAAAAAAAAGAAATTTCAGCCGAAGGATCCGGCATTTTGAATTCTCCAACTGCTTTGATGAAAACAGGAACCGGAAGTCCCTTCTTAATGTAATTGTTCATTTAGATGTGGCTTCAAGTTACTGGAGTAACTATAGTACTTGATTCTAGTTCTGGGTTCCCATTCCAGTTCTAGTTCTAGTTCTAGTTCTAGTTCTAGTTCTAGTTCTAGTTCTAGTTCTAGTTCTAGTTCTAGTTCTAGTTCTAGTTCTAGTTCTAGTTCTAGTTCTAGTTCTATTCTATTCTGGTTCCAATTCCTGTTTCTATTCTGTTCTACTCTACACATCTCTCCTCTTACTTACTGTAGATCTAATCCTTCTTAGCTTCTTTGTTAAGAGTCAGTTGGCACGGTTACTAGTGGGACAATATTGGAAGAAGGATAGTTTGCCTACTATAGAAGAATGGGTACTTAAGGTATCGAATCTTGCAGAAACATCTTAAAATTTCTGCTTATTTGAAGGATCATTCGCAAGAAAGATATATTTCATTTTGGAGGAGATGGATAGATTATATTCAGAATAAATCTGGGACTAAAAAGTTCCATTTAGCTTATGAGTAGATTTTAGATTTTTATTCACTTTAGAATTAGTATTGATTATATTTTTGTTTAAGTTATTATTATTATGTTTTTAATAATTTGAATGTATCAATGTTAAAGGGGAGTTAAAGCACATTATGAATTTGGTTAATTTTATAATGGATTATTTTAGTTAGAATATGATTATTATATTTATGACCCTGTATTCAGCTCTGGGTAGTGGGGGGGAGGGGGGTGGTTTAGGGCGGGTGGGTTTTGGGGATATGTTTTGTAAAAAAAATTTTGTAAAACTATTTAATAATAATAATAAAAAAAGAGTCAGTTGGGCAAGCAAGAATCCCTATGGGAAAAGAAAAGCAGTCAGCAAAATTCCTCATGCCTACAAAATGCCTCCTCAGGGTGCCACCGGTCAGAGAGTGCTGGCTGGCGGCCACCAGGGGGAGAGCATTCTTTGTGGGCGCACCAGCCCTTTGGAATCAATTACCGGTTGAGCTCCGGATGGCTCCTGACCTTCGCTCTTTCCGCCGTGATCTGAAAACTTACCTATTTGAACAAGCCGGCCTGGTCTAATGGGTTTGGGGTATTTTATTTAGTAATTTTTAATTATTTATTGTAATGGGCTAGTTCTATTTAATCTTATTTTTAACTTTTGTATATTGTATTTTTATTGTATTTTTATTGCCCTGTACACCACCCTGAGTCCTTCGGGAGAAGGGCGGTATAGAAATTAAATAAATAAATAAAATGTTTTCTATTATACTTTCAGCTTATTTACAAGCTTTAGATTACTCCCTTCCCCTTTGTGAAATCACATCTTGAAAAGAAATGACGTCTGCTGTATTACTTTATATTTTAAAAAGTGTAAATGTGGGATATGTGAAAATTTACTTCAGGAACAATGTTTCTTCAAAAGGCTTCATTCTAAGCAATGGCTGGACATGACAGCAGACTTGACAACTCCAAATTAATCAGCTACCTATCCAAATCTGAAGCCCCAAGGAGCACAAAGACAGAGAAAATGATGAGTTTGAAAGAGGTTACTAGAGGGTAACTGCTACCTCCAAAAGAAGATTTAGATGCCGGCTCTTAAAGTAAGGAATCCAGTTATGCAAGTTTGCTAAATGATAGGAAAATTAAATGGGATTAAGGCTGGGGTGCTCCACTGGAACAAATCCGGTCTGAGTCGGTATCGACTGTACTCTTGTCACAAAGCTTTCATGAGCCAGGTTTTTACTTACAAATAATTCTGAAAAAAATCATGCACATGACAGCATCTCCTTTTTACCATTGTCAATAAATAGATAATGCAACTCCTCTCAATCAAATGATGAAAAATGGGACATAATTATTAGTTACTTGCTGCGGGTTAAAGATTATATTATACATTGCAATAGGCTGGAGAAAAGAAGAATTAAGCTGTCTCCTGCAGATCATCCTGATCCCATAGCTGTTGCTGGGTGTGTGCCAGAGAAGAATATTTTTTGGAAGTACATTTCCACACTTCTGCTCCAGGCTGTGGAATTAATCCTCTGGACAGGGACAAAATATAGACTCACAGAGAGCATGAACTGTGTCTTCAAGTCTGATTTGGCACTGGGCCATTCAGGATTATCTGCAGGGAATGGTCCAGAAAGGTAAGAGGGCCACCATGATTGTATGACTGAAGATCCACATATCAAAGATGGGCATTCAGGGTTGATAATGTTTTTGACCTGCTGATCCTTCCTTGATGCTCTGAGTAACTAAATGAGCCTTGGTGGTGTAGTGGTTAGAATGCAGTAAAAAGGTAAAGGTAAAGGTTCCCCCGCACATGCGTGCTAGTCATTTCCAACTATAGGGGCCGGTGCTCATCTCCATTTCAAAGCCGAAGAGCCAGCGCTTGTCCGAGGACGTCCCCATGGTCATGTGGCCGGCATGACTAGATGCCAAAGGTGCACGGAACGCTGTTACCTTCCCACCGTAGTGGTCCCTATTTTTCTACTTGCATTTTTACGTGCTTTAGAACTGCTAGGTTGGCAGAAGCTGGGATGAGTAACAGGTGCTCACTCTGCTATGCGGCACTCGGGATTCGACCCACCAAACTGCCAACCTTCTGATCGACAAGCTCAGCATCCTAACCCACTGAGCCACCACGTCCCTTAGAATGCAGTACTGCAGGGTATTTCTGCCTGCAGTTTGGCAGTTCAATTCTCACCAGCTCAAGGTTTACTCAGCCTTCCATCCTTCCGAGGTCAGTAAAATGGGGACACAGAGTGATGGGAGCAATATGCTTACTTTGTGAACTGCTTAAAGAGGGCTGTAAAGCACTGTGAAGTGGTATATAAGCCTAAGTGCTATTGCTAAATAAAGAAGAAAACCATACAGTCCTTCCTTGGAACTGAGTTTAAGTCCTTTCATAACATATTCAAATGGAATCTATTCCAGAAAAGTATAATGCTATTATATTGCTTGTATGGCTCTTGACTTGCCAGAATGAAAAAAATATATATATTTTCTTTTATATCAAAATAAAGTCAAACTTTTATGGCACGTTGGGGAACAGAACAGCCTTAGAGTACAGTACACATGGGAAGGACATGCAAAGCAGGTACATGAAGACGGTCGCCAAGCATTTGCAAAATATATTCTTTATTCTGAAACTTGTAATCGATGAACATTTGGAAAGGTCGTAACTATTGTTATTTAAAGGATGTAAATTATTTTGATTAGGGAACTTGGAAGAGTATTAAAACACAAACGTTCAGAGCCAAGGTCATTAGCCACCTGTTATAAATTATTTGCAGATTTGTTTTTGCAACTTAGAGACCATGGAGGCAACTCTCTATAAATCTTCCAGAACTTCGTCAGGAGTGCCTTGTGGCGTCCAGATTTTCCCAATTTAAAATATTACCAGTTATTGTCCAGGCTGCCTCCTGCTCTCTGTACTTTAGGGAAACTCAAGACTGTTCAGGTGTCTTTCTTCTTGACTGGGGTATTGGGAGGTGGGCAAAAAAGTCAAAATGGTGGCGATGATCAAAACCCAGCCTGTTGTTTTATATGAACTTTGAGTCACATTTCAGAAAATGGTGGGGTGCCATTTTGACTTTTTTTTGAAACCCCTCTCCTCTTTATGGTTAATTGTCAACCTAGCTCTTCTTCAGTGTATCCAGCTCACTGGAAAATGAAATTTTCTCCCGGAAAATTGCCTAAAACTCTGAACATAAAAGATTCAAAGCCCCGACAGAATAATGACCCTCAGCTCTACAAGTTTAATGAAGCCAAATCATCTCTAAAGTGGCTAAATGTGCTCTCATTTCGAGTGAACTGAATTCTCCCAAAGTGTTAACTGACAGAAGAATTGCCAGTTAGCTTTTTTCCTCTTTCAAAATTAAGCTAAACACTAAAAATAGGCCTTGCTTGTGATTTATTAATTCCAGAGATTAATGATTTAAGGTAGTTATAAAAAAACCCTCCTCCCATGCATATGCGTGCTGCGATTAGAAAAACTGCTGCTGCATAGAAATAAGGCCTTGTTTTCCTCAGCCTAGGTAAGGCCTTCTTTTACTGTGCTGTTATTTAGATAACAAGAACAAATCCATCTCTCTCTCTCGTTCTACGTGATGAATGCTAAATCCGTCTGACAGCAGTCAGGGGTGCCATTTCTCTTTTCTCTGTTTGCAACTTGTTTGAGCTGCAGACAGATGGTCACTCACCACGGCAAGCAGACAAGGGCCGTGCTGGGGAAGTAAATCTTTGCCAACCATCCTGGCTCCCTTTTTCCTTGTTGATGTTAGTATTGGAGCCCGTCAGGCTACTCTATCATGCTAATATGACCACACAGCTGGGACATTCATAAGCCTTTGGAATTCTTCATGGGACTTCAAAACGGTGGTGATCAGAAGTCAGGTTTCAATCACCAGCCCACCCCCCCCATGGAATAGCTTGACCTGGAGAAGCAGCTGGATGCTCCCGTAGGCATGGCAAACACCTGAATCAACCACCAGCTTGCGTTAGGAGAACTCAATGAGAAAGGAGATGCTGATTTCTTTAAGTTCATCTTTCTGTTCATCCTGGCATACAGCTGGTTCGGAAGCATCCCTGCTTCGGACAGGAAGGCGGTGCAGAGAGTGGTGAGGATGGCCGAAAAGATCATTGGCAGTTCCCTCCCTCCCATCCAGGACATAGCACAGAAGTGATGCTTGAGCAGGGTCCGTAAGATTGTCTGGGACACTACACATCCTCTTCACGACCTGTTTTCCTTGTTACCTTCTGGGAGGAGGCTCCGTAGTATCCATAGCAGAACATCCAGATTCAGCCATAGTTTCATTCCATATCTTCCTTCCCCTGTCCTGACCACTTTCTACAGGGGGACGATCGAGAGCATCCTGTCATACAGCATCACAGTCTGGTTTAGAAGCATCACTGCTTCAGACAGGAAGGCGGTGCAAAGTGTGGTGAGGACAGCAGAAAAGATCATTGGCAGTTCCCTCCCTCCCATCCAGGACATAGCACAGAAGTGTTGCTTGAGCAGGGTCATTTAAGATTGTCTGGGACACTACACATGCTCTTCATGACCTGTTTTCCTTGTTACCTTCTGGGAGGAGGCTCCGTGGTATCTGAAGCAGAATATCCAGATTCAGCCATAGTTTCATTCCATACAGCATTAACCTTGTGAACTCTCAAGCTTTCATTATATATTCAAGATGGACAGTATTTAATATTTATTTGTTATGTATATGTAGGGGTGTGAGACTATACATATGTTGTATATAGTATGTTTAGGTGTATATCATGTATGTGTTTCACTTTGAGAGCGGGCAAGTAAATTTCATTTTTGATGGGTGCCGTTGTGCCCACAGTAAAAAAAAATGACAATAAAGGTTATCTTATCTTATCTTATCTTATCTTATCTTATCTTATCTTATCTTATCTTATCTTATCATCTTATCTTATCTTATCTTATCTTATCTTATCTTATCTTATCTTATCTTATCTTATCTTATCTTATCTTCTCATCTTATCTTCTCATCTTATCTTATCTTATCTTATCTTATCTTATCTTATCTTATCTTATCTTATCTTATCTTATCTTATCTTATCTTATCCTATCTTCATATCCTATCCTATCCTATCCTATCCTATCCTATCCTATCCTATCCTATCCTATCCTATCCTATCCTATCCTATCCTATCCTACCTTACCTTACCTTACCTTACCTTACCTTACCTTACCTTACCTTACCTTACCTTACCTTACCTTACCTTACCTTATCTTATCTTATCTTATCTTATCTTATCTTATCTTATCTTATCTTATCTTATCTTATCTTATCTTTTAGCTTTGCATCCCATGCTTTGCAAAGGTTTTAGGGAGACTATTCCCTTATTTTATATGGATAAAACTAAGCTACATAAGTGGAACAAGGCTTTGAACCCTTCACTCTTCAGTAGCTCATTTGTTCCTCCCACATTGGCCATGCCCAAGAACTGGCATTAGAGGGAATGTTGCAATGCCATCTGAAAAGAAACCAGACTACTGTATTATAGATGACTTTACAGGGAGTGCTAGAGAGCCTCCAGTCCTGCTTTTTCTGACCTTATTATTCAGGAAGAAAGGGATAAAAGAAATTCAATAGTGTATCCATAAAATAAATAAAGGAAAAGGTAAACACTATACCCAGCCTAATTGAAGAGCTATATGAGCATGTGTTAATCCTTACACATGCTTCAATTTCCCTAAACTACTGCCCAGAGGTTACCAAAATAGCACCTTTGGGTACCAAGAGGTTAACCAGATTAAATGAAAGCTAAGAAGCCCTTCAAAATAAAATGGGTATTTTTAAGTTGCCCCAATCATTAGAACATGATGACATTTGTAAAATCTTACAAAATGTTAGGGGTTTGGTGACATCACATAAATATTTAGATGATGCTGACAGTAATGATTGAATTTTGAGGTCTTCTGACTCCAAAATCATTCTGGGTGGCTAATAATAATAACAATAACAACAACAACAACAGCAGAATAGACAAGAAAGAACTGGAGAAGATAACAAAATACAAAGATCTACAAATAGAACGACTGTGGCAAAGGCAAGCAAGTGCAGTACCAATAGTAATAGTAATAGGTGCCTTGATAGCACTGTTCCAATATTTGAAGGGCTCCTACAAAGAAGCGGGGGTCAATCTATTCTCCAAAGCACTTGAAGGCAGGACAAGAAGTGAAAGGATGGAACTCAGGACAAATTTACTGACCGTTAGAACAATATAATCAGTGGAACAACTGGACTCCAGAAGTTGTGGGTGTTCCAAGACTGGAAGTTTTTAAGAAGAGATTGGGCAACCATTTGCCTGAGATGGTATGGTTTCCTGCCTGAGTAGGGGGTTGGATTAGAAGGCCTCCAAGGTCCCTTCCAACTCTTCCATTCTATTATTCTGTTATTGGACAAGCCATTGGACAAGATAACTAAGTGGCCTCATGGTTTAAAATGGCTGCCAGCCCTGCCTATAGCTCTATGGAAGGATTCCCTATGAAGGAGGCCTTAATCATGTCACCACTCTTGATAAATTCCCCTTCAGCCAATAATGCTTCAATGATGACAGTTGTAACTACCACGCCTGAATAAGAATCTGTCCTACTGAGTGATATTTGCAGGCGCAGACTTTACCAGAAGCATTCGCGTGGAAAAAAATGTTGATCCTGGAACCGCTGAATAAGAGCTAATCCACTTATACTGTATGCCTGGACTTGTAAATTTGTTTAAGAATCTCCCATGTATACAAAATAATGGCACTTCAGTGAAAAAGAAAGGTCATGCAAAGCCAAGAATCCCTCATGTCATTTCAGTTTTTGGATACATTTTCACCTGGAAGAACTCCAAATGTTTGTTTGAGAGTCAATTATTTCATTTGCAGTAATAATGTAATTTATAATTTTCTTCATATTTGCTCTTTACTCAAACCTTCTCCGATATTTTGTATAATAGATAGATAGATGATAACAATAATAACAGAATAACAGAGTTGGAAGGGACCTTGGAGGTCTTCTAGACCAACCCCCTGCACAAGCAGGAGACCCTATACCATTTGAGACAAGTGGCTGTTCAGTCTCATTTTAAAAGCCTCCAGTGATGGAGCACCTACAACTTCTGAAGGCAAGTGGTTCCACCGATAGATTGTTCTCACTGTCAAGAAATCTCTCCTTAGTTCTAGGTTGCTTCTCTCCTTGAATAGTTTCCATCCGTTTCTTCTTGTCTTGCCTTCAGGTGCTTTGGAAAATAGCTTGACTCCCTCTTCTTTGTGGCAATCCCTGAGATATTGGAACACTGTTACAGATAGATACTGTAGGACGGATGGACAGACAGACAGACAGACAGACAGACAGACAGACAGATATAGATGATACAGATAGATATAGATGATACAGATAAATATAGATGAGATAGATAGATAGATAGATAGATAGAGATAGATGATTTAGATAGATAGATAGATGATATAGATATAGATAGATGATATAGATAGATGATATAGATACAGATAGATGATATAGATGATAGATAGATAGATAGATAGATAGATAGATAGATATAGATGATTTAGATAGATGATATAGATATAGATAGATGATATAGATAGGTAGTTGATATAGATACAGATAGATGAGATAGATAGATAGATAGATAGATAGATAGATAGATAGATAGATAGATGATATAGATAGATATAGATAGATATAGATAGATAGATAGATAGATAGATAGATAGATAGATAGATAGATAGATAGAGATAGATAGATAGATAGATAGATAGATAGATAGATAGATAGATAGATAGATAGATAGATAGATAGATAGATAAAAGAGAGAGGACAAGATTCAACAGTCCATTTACATTTGAAAGACAAAGGCCACTCTTTTAAAGATAGCAAAGTCCACTCTCTGGCCAGAGAGGACCGCCCAAAGGGTTGACCTGCCAAGTTACTTGACATTATAGCCATACCTTCAGCTGAGGTGAGATTTACACTGAAGATTGACTATACCTGCTTTTTAAGAAAAAAAAAATCCTCTTTGGGCTTATTAGCAATGACACCTTCAAGCACCTGTTCTCATGGGAAACATAGGGATTAAGCCTTACAAGGTTGTTCCCTAAGAGCCATATAAGCAGAAGAAGGTGCTCAAAGAGACAAATCTACGTAACAGAGTTTATAACCATTCAGGATGGCCAGCTGCATCAAAGAAATTCCTTACAGAAGAACTCTCTTTCTTGCATAAATGAATCAAAGTAACAAGAAAAAAGGATCTACCCATCTACCTATACTTCAAAGGTGCTGAGAGTTCAGGTCCACTTTAGAGGTTATCTCACTTTCCCAATGTATACATTTACATCAATGAAATACCAAGACTGGAAGAAGGATGTGATTGCTATTTTGATGTACATCGTAATCCAATTTGTTAAAATAAATCTTTAGATTACTTTTCTAAGAACTTTCCTTTATGGCTCATCCAGAAAGCAAATCAAACGCAGTTTTTCCTCCCATTCTTGTATATACTGTCTTGGTTTTCAACAGTACACAACCTCATTGTTTAAATGACCTGATTTATAGTTCTACAGACTGTTTTTGATATAACGTGGTCCTGAAAAAAGGCAGTATCTGCTTGCAGTTAGTCTTTTATATTTGTCTACATATTGAAAATTAAAGGAAAGTATCATCTGGAATAAGTCAAATTTTGAGTCTCTGGATCTTTCTGTTGTTAAGTATTTTCTATGTGTTTATGAAATATTTTGGGAAGAATAATCTTGCATAGAATACACATGGGAAACTTTTAACAGACAAGAGAAAGAGAAGGATGCTCAAGGAATGAGACCATCCCCTAGGCATCAATTTCATCAGCTTTACTATACCAAATATATGAGGCTTCTGTTCCTCCCCAGGAGCCTTCATGCTTCCCATACGTCAGGTGGAAAGTTGTAGTCCCTCCCACTGACATGTGTAAAATGAATGTGTACAACAGATATTTCACCACAGCTCTTCCAGAATCCTCCTTGTAGGATCTGAAGCTCAGAAACTGGCAAGAGCCTGGAAGCAGAGTTACCAATAGGCTATCTAAACTTCCCGGTTGTTATATGACCAGAACAAATCAGCAATGTGGAGGACAAGAACAGATGACATCATGCTGTGTGACTCACCTCTCTACCATTACAAATGTGAACACCAGGCACAGTTTCCTGCAGCCCTTTGTGTTGTTACAGAGTAGACTAACCCAAGCAATTCATTGCTACTTTGTCCAAAAGGTGCTTTTCCAAGAGTCAAATAGACTGAAGAAGCTTCTTGGTTGAGGAGCGAAACATCTTCATAACAACAACAACAAGAAAGTTCAGTTGTCTCTTGTGAAAAGCACCTTTGGGACAATCATGACCTGGATGACTAAGAATCTCCATAATCATTGCTACTTTGTAGAACTAGGTAGGCCCTCTACCACCGAATCAATGGCTTCTTTGTTCTCCAATGTCTTCAAAAGTTGAGCTTGTGTTACTTTTTGCCACTGCAACCAAATGTTCGATAAAACGTTCTCTGCATAAAGAAAGGGGGAAAAAAGAAAAATGTTGTCCTAAAGGTCTCCATCCAAACCTTTTTTTTTTTAAAACGGGCTTAGTCTCAAACCAGTGTGTGTTGCTTGTACATGTTTTATGGTGCTGTTTAATAGTTGTTAGCCATTCCAGCTCATGAATTTGAGGTGGGCAGCCATATAAATTAAAATAAGAAATAAATAAGAAATGAACACAGTGCAGCAGCAGTTTAAAGTCTCAAGCCAAGACAGAGATATAACTATGCTTTGCATCCATTTCAGGTTCCAAAAGTAAGTTGACAGTGATTTGCCATCCATAGGAACATAGACATCTGGAGCTGTTTTGAAATGAAGTAGGGATCTTTTGGACTGGAAGCATCAGGGTCTCTCTCAAAAGTTACAAAAATAACATCAAATTGTAATTATAGCTTCCTGCTTTGCAGTTTAAGAGCTCAGCTGTCATCTACCTTCATTGGGAACCTTACGATGGCCAGTTTGATGAGGAAGATCAGCTTCCAAAAAGAGGTGACTTGAGTGACTTATAAGAATCCAGTTTCAAGAAGTGGACTGCAACCATCTGACGTGATAAAAAGGAAAAGAAAAGAAATAGGAAACGTGAATAATGTCTTCAGTCTCCTGGACTATGTTGACTCACCAGTTTAAGCAAGAAGTGTATGCCAAAACAATTTCATCCAAGATTTTCCCTATTTTCTTTTATGAAGGAGTGGCATTCAGTAAAACAGTGCTTAATGGAAATATTAAAGCACTTGTGGCTTTTCTAGGACTGGATGAAAGCCTAGAAGAAATCGTGATGGCTGTAAAGAGTTGCAGTGATGCTCTCTTGCATTCTAAAAATCCATCCTGAAACATCCATAGCGGATTTTAGGAGACCTTAGTGCTTGTTTTAATTGTTTCTAGTTGTCTGTGGAGATTCTCAGTCATCCAGGTTGTGGTTGTCCCAAAGGCGCCTTTTTCTAGAGACAACTGGACATTCTTGGTTTTTCCTTGAAGACATTTTGCTTCTCATCCTAGAGTAGACATGTCAAACCCGCGACATCACGTGACGCCGCACAACATATAGGGACGGTTTTGCCATTGATGGCAATGGGGTGGGCGTGCTTCCAGATGACCCATCCGGCCCATGGGCTGACAGTTTGACACCCCTGTCCTAGAGGCTGAAGAAGCTTCTTGGATGAGAAGCGAAACTTCTTCAAGGGAAAACAAAGCAGTTGCCTCTTGAAAAAGCACCTTTAGGACAATTGTTTCTAGTATTTTCAGCTTCAATTCTTGCTTATATCTTAACTGTTGTCAGCCTTGATATTTGGCCAAGCAACACATTTAATAAATAAGAAAGTGAATAAATACTTGACATAACAGTTGCCACAAGCTAACAGAATAATACACTTATAATGAAGTACTAAGGTTCTGCTTAACTCCCCATGCCATTTCTCTTGCTCATTCCAAAACTTCCTGACCTTTGATCAGAATTTGAATGTCTCTTGAAAGACCATGTACAGGTTGACCATTCATTGCATCTGTCCCAACTTTTTAAATATATTTTGAAAGTTTCTCCGTGCCACCAAAAGATGTTTGGTGATCATAATGATTGCAAGTTATGATTGTGTCTTTTGTTCATTAGTTTTTCACTTCTTACAGACCAGGTGTCTTCAAACATGGCCCTTTTATGACTTGTGGACTTTATCTCCTACAATTCCTCAGCCAGGCATGCTGGCTAAGGAATTCTGGGAGTTGAAGTCCACAAGTCATAAAAGGGCCAGGTTTGAAGACCCCTGTTATAGACTTAGGAGTGAAGTTTGCAAAATGTTTTCTGCAGTCATTCTGTTTGCCAAGCTGGCGTGATAATGATAATAATGAGGATGTTAACTCTCTTACACTGTGGCAAACCCTGCTGTACTATAATAGTAAAGTTAAAGGTAAAGGTTCCCCCGCACATGTGTGCTAGTCGTTTCCAACTCTAGGGGCCGGTGCTCATCTCCGTTTCAAAGCCGAAGAGCCAGCGCTTGTCCGAGGACGTCTCCGTGGTCATGTGGCCAGCATGACTAGACACCAAAGGCTCATGGAACACTGTTACCTTCCCACCGTAGTGGTCCCTATTTTTCTACTTGCATTTTCACGTGCTTTCAAACTGCTAGGTTGGCAGAAGCTGGGACGAGTAACAGGCGCTCACTCTGTTATGCAGCACTCGGGATTCAACCCGCCAACCTGCTGACCTTCTGATCGACAAGCTCAGCGTCCTAACCCACTGAGCCACTGCGTCCCTTTGTACTATAATAATCCAGTCCTTAATTTTGTTTTCAACACTGGCCAAACATTGTCCTTGGGAAGATAACAAATCCTCCCAGGTTGTCTGCAGATGATTTTGGGAGGGATTGGCTTTGCCTAAATGCTTTCTGGAATCAGAGGCGGAGAACATCTCACTTTCTTCTTGCAGATTTAACCTGTTTAATGGGGAGTGTCAACCTTTTATTGATAGGCAGTTGAATAGAAGCTGGTGTTTTGTGGGCCCTTTGCGGCTCATTAGTTCTACTCATTGGTGAGATATAAAAGAGCTTTTCACAGCTCACTGTGTTCATTTCATCCCCTGCTGAAAGGTAGCATTGAGTCAACTTACCATGATGACTCCATAATGAATCTCTAAAAGGCTATGGAAGTAGTGATTCTGCCTTGCTTCACTAAGTTGACGGATTGGTTGTGACCCTACCCAGGAAATAAAGAGTGAGTCCACAGCAGCTATGACAGTCTTATGAACCTTAACTAATAGAGGAAGCCTGATGTAGCTGGATTTTAATGCTTTCAATGTTAAGAGCTTCCATTTTGGCAGTCAGATTTCCAATTTCCCTCTATTCAAACTCTACAAAGGGATCTTTCCCCAACCCAAAGCTCAAGACCCAATTAGCAAGTCCTAGAAATTAGGACCGTTCAAGGCTTTGGATTAGGTTCCAAAAACATATTTGGGACTGTGCATGTAACATCTGTCAGGAACTATTTAAAGCAGCTGCATCATTCCACAGGATCTCACAGCTTGGAAAAACACGGCTCCTTTAAGAGGTCTGAGAGAAATAACATCATTTTTTCAAACTTTCTGAAGGACTTTCTGGAATTGAGTCTGGAACGTTGGACAACTCTTTTTTTTTTTAAAAAAGGCTTATTACCCTAAGTCCTGATCTTACTTTTTTAGGTCTAGGATTGTAAATGTATTTATTCATTTTTAAAAATCAGTTCTACCTACATAAATTTAAATGCATTGGGCTCGCAGAAAGACCATAAATCTTGTTGGAAACACATGTCAGGATTCAAAGTCATACAAGATGGACTTGCATGGACTTGATCTGTCTGCTGTGTTTGGATACCAATACCTTGCTGAAAGTACAGTTTATGAAACAAAGCCACACTGAGTAGTAAATGATTCAGCACATTGAAAATGTGAACTATACCACTGCTAAATAGAAAGCAACGTACAAAGCCTATGTGTATACATACAGTATAAAGTCCAGAACAGAGAGAGAGATGCTTCACAGGTGACCCAAGCAAATGTCTCCTCAATTCATGGGAGTTTAAGAAAGAGGAGAAGGTACACTATAGCAAAATCAGACTTGCAATATTCTGTTATTATAACTCATCTGAATGAATGCAATTTCAGCCCTCCTCTGGAGTTTTGTTCCTGGTCTGTTCTACATAGTGGGGCTTTGTCGTTAATCACAGAATTCTTCTGAAGTGCTTGAGGGAATAAGGGCTGTAAGTGGGGTGCCATCTTGGGGTCATATTGTTCCTGTGCTTCCTGAGGTATCTCAGAACATGGCAGAGGGAGAATTCTGCTTGGCCTTGAGGGAAGCTCTCTTCAAGTTCCATCTTCTCTCCTGTGTCAACTAATATTTATGTGAAGTTCGTCAACTAATGACTTGGATCTAATTGGCACCAATACATTGATGAAACCTAACTATATTTCCTTCTTCCAGCTCAGGATCTCAGGATCCTAGTGTCTAGACTTCACTCTTGGAGATCCTAAATGGTACAGGATCATCTTTCCCCATATGAATCAAGGTTGTTTCTTTCTTGCTGTTTATCATGATTACACCAAGCTCCTAATTTAATTTATGTACAGTATGATTTTCCAAGGGATGCGGTGGCTCAGTGGGTTAGGATGCTGAGCTTGTCGATCAGAAGGTCAGCAGTTTAGCAGGTCGAATCCCAAGTGCCGCGTAACAGAGTGAGCACCTGTTACTCGTCCCAGCTTCTGCCAACCTAGCAGTTCAAAAGCACGTAAAAATGCAAGTAAAAAAATAGGGACCACTACGGTGGGATGGTAACAGCGTTCCGTGCGCCTTTGACGTCTAGTCATGCTGGCCACATGACCACGGAGATGTCCATGGACAAGTGCTGGCTCTTCAGCTTTGAAATGGAGATGAGCACCAGCCCCTAGAGTCAGAAACGATTAGCACGCATGTGCGGGGGAACCTTTACCTTTACCTTTATGATTTTCAAAATTCAGCAGGAATGACAGGCAATGAAACAGCCCACGGGTGCATGATCGCTGGAGGTTTTCAAGATAAGATTGGACAGTCATTTGTCCTGGATGGTATGAAGACTCCTGCCTTGAGCAAGGGATGGACTAGAGGACCTTAGAGGTGATTTCCAGCCCTAGGATTCTACAGTCAAGAGTCTATAGCTGCAGTTTACATTCAGTGTAGGCAGCTCACTATTTTCACTGCTCCTTAATCAGCTTCTCACCGATTTTGGGAGAAGGTTTTCTTATACAAGAGTCTGGATGATGTAATATTGTTCCTGTCACTCCAGAGACCTTTGCTCCTGTTAGTGTGGTTCTAAGCCTTAACTATAGCCTTATATAATCTTGAAAGAATGTTTCCAGTCTTCAACCTTTCACCTTGACGTGATTTCTTTCAGATATAATTTCCACCAGCTTTACTAGCCTGAAATTAAAGGACAGGGCCATCTGAATAAAATAAAACATTGCCATTAAATTGCATTTTTGTAGCTTAAGGTATAACATAATGATGTTTCCCATCCCTGCCAACAGCTGCTTTCAGTTGGACTTGGAAGTTTGGGAAACTCCGGTGTGTGGTGTGTCCGATACAAAATAATAAAGTGCAGGTTGTATTACTTCCTCCTTCTGTGTTGTATACAATGAGTAAAAACCCAAACATTTTATATAACAATGGATGTCCATTAAGTATTTTTTTGCTGTATGTTAATCACTGCATGCACTAATCAGTAAATGAAGCACAGATGAGAATCTTCAAAAAGTCACTAGCTGTGTAGTTAAAAAAATGTATTAAATAATAACATTGGAGATAAATAGAAGGACAATCCTCTGTAGTAAACACTAAAAAAGTACTGAAGTGAGATGGGTTGCCATGTCTTGTCTAGAACAATCTTGCTATAGCAAAGAAGAATCAAAATTCTGGCAGTAGCTTCATGTTGATATGGCAGGGCTTTAGAAGATATGGTGCATTTTGGCCTCTTTTGAGTGGAATTCAGTTGTATCAAGGTTGTGGCTTGCTGGCACTAATTAATGTTTACTAATTAGCCCTGTCAGCAGTACCATCCAAGATGGCACCCAATATGCCAATAACCATTGATACCCCCATGGCCATAATCTTTATGGCATAAGCTTTCAATTTCAATTTTCAGATTTTTATACTTTATTATTATATTTATTTGTTGTTATCAGATTATATCTTATTATGGCCATTGCAGTATCTCTACCAAGTCCTTTCTAAGGGAATGGTTGAATGCTACAGCTATGCAAAGCTTCAGGTTAGAATTTTGATTCAAGATTGATTTGATTGAATCTCTCTACCTCATATCAATTTTCCAAAGCTAATCAGATGCCCTTGATTGGTTTCTGATCAGTGGTGGGATTCAAATATGTGAACAACCGGTTCTCTGTGTAGATGCCACTTCCGGAAGTCCATTCTGGGCCTGGGTAACAAAAAATTAGCTACCGGTTCAGCCGAAGTGGTGCGAACTGGCTGAATACCACCACTGGATCTGACCATTCAGAAGAGATTTGCATGGGAAGCTCTTTTGCATGTCGACTTGGGAAAAAGAATTGAATCAAACCATATTTATTTTACAACATGATCTGACTAATTTTTGAATGAAGCAGCTGATTGGAATTATATCAGAACTGACAAGTTTAAATCATCAAACAAATCCAATCTGTTCCTTTCTCTTTCCAACTGTAGGACTAATTTGCTTAAGCGAAAACCAGCCTTTTAAGAATTCAGTGATATTTAGGTGAGTATCCAAACATCAGTTCCCTTCCTGTTCTCACACAGAGAGTCATAGGCTCAGAAGAGAGCTGAAAGAATGCCTAATTCAACCCTTTGTACATGAGAAATTCATGCTAGGCAGTTGCTTTTACTGTCAAGAGGATTAATGATCTTCTGCTTTACATGTAATGAAATTCTCTTTCTTTAATTGAAAGCCATTGGTCAGTGCTTGGTAGGTATATTAAGAGGAGCATATAGTCAAGATTAAAGGTAGCCATTCTCTGTCTGTCTGTCTGTCTGTCTGTCTCCCCCTTGGTCAGGCTCCATCTGGATTACTTTGTCTAACTTGGACTGGGCACCACAATGTGAAAAAAACCTTGACAAACTACAGTGAGTTCTGAGGAGGCCTATCAAGATGGCAAAGGGGTCAAAAACCAAATCTAACATGGAGCTATTAAAAAAAAAAACTGGGTCTATTTAAGCTGTGGAAGAGAAGAAGTACAATAGAGATGTCTGCAGTGAATCTCATTCATTCAGGCCTCATGATTGTCCCAAAGCTGTTTTTTTTCCAAAAGACAACTGGACATTGTTGGTTTTTTTCTTTAAAAACATTTTGCTTCTCATCCAAGAAGTGAACTGAAGAAGCTTTTTGGATGAGAAGCTAAACATTTTCAAAGAAAAAAAACCAAGAAAGTCATGTTGAATTGGAAAAGCACAGGTACAATAGAGCTTGTCTGATATCTGAAGGACTGTCATACAGGGCCTCTGTTGCCTGGAGAGCAGGACCAGAAACAATAGATTGAAAATATAGGAAATCAGACCCGGGTTATAGTTTAAGTAGAACTTCTTCTTAGGAGGAACTTCTATATCTTAGGAATGAACTTCTTGCTGATTTCAGTTGTCAAGGACAGGAAGGGATGTCTTTCACTGGAGGCTGTATTGCTTTAATAGATTGTGGGTGTTCACTGAGCAGCGGTTGGATCTGATGGCATTTCCCAGAGCTGTAAGAGTCAATGAAGAACAATGGAGATAGGTAAAGGTAAAGGTTCCCCCGCACATGTGTGCTAGTTGTTTCCAACTCTAGGGGCTGGTGCTCATCTCCGTTTCAAAGCCGAAGAGCCAGCGCTTGTCCAAGGACATCTCCGTGGTCATGTGGCCGGCATGACTAGATGCCAAAGGCACACGGAATGCTGTTACCTTCCCACCGTAGTGGTCCATATTTTTCTACTTGCATTTTTACGTGCTTTCGAACTGCTAGGTTGGCAGAAGCTGGGATGAGTAACAGGCGCTCACTCTGTTATGCGGCACTTGGGATTCGACCCGCCAAACTGCCGACCTTCTGATCGACAAGCTCAGCATCCTAACCCACTGAGCCACCGCGTCCCTTTTTACAATGGAGATAACAAATAGTTAAATAAATAGAGACACAATGAAGAGAGAAATTGCTTTTTCAGTCTGTGTCTCCCTTTTTTCCTCCCTTCCTCCTTCCGTTGTCTTAACTCCATCGTATTAATTAAGCCAAAGGTGTTCAGATCATGACCTAGCAGGTATAAAACGCCATCCCCTTCCAATAAAAATAAAGGCATGGGGGAAAAATACACTAAAATTGAATGAACAAGATGAAGACAAATGAAAATGGAGGAAAACTGTTTCTTTCAGGCTGTTTTCTGCATTGACCAGAGCGACTGTAGACTGGAATTATCAGGATTCCATACTGGTGTCCACTGCTTTGGCACTTTTAAGTTCCAGTTATGGAGATGGGAGCTCACAGAGATATCAGTAACACAAGAGAGAGTATTCCTACACAGGTTCTCATTTGGAAACAGGATCTGGACATTTCCAGCTCAGGTGGGATACCTAGAAGTAGACAGAGGCTCCTCTTTTGATTCCATTTATTATTAATTTGAATTTATTGAATTTATTGAATTTATATACCGCCCTTTCCCAAAGGACTCAGGGCAGTTTACAGGGTGCTTAAAACATTGATACAAAAATTAAAACACAATTAAAAAAGATTAAATTAAATCCCTGAAAATATATAAAAACCCTGATTAAAACTCTCAGCCTGGGCTGGAAAGCTCAAAGAGCCAGGTCTTCAGATCCCGGCGAAATGAACGAAGGTCGGGGGCAGTCCTGAGCTCCACGGGCAGCTGGTTCCAGAGGGCAGGCACACCCACAGAGAAGGCCCTCCCCCTGGGTGTTATCCGCTGGCAGTCTTTTACTGGCGGCACCCTGAGAAGGCCCTCCCTGTGCCTTCAACAGGCTATGCAAAGTTTAACCAAGCCTTCACTTTACAGAGGTTGTGTTCTAAAGACATTTTCATATGCCTAATAAGTTTGGAGCTTAAGGCTTCGGAGTAATGCTTGGAGCCCAATTGCATTTTTTCCTGATTAAGAACCAGATCTGACAATAGCACTCTTTAAGTGTATTATCCATTGCAGTGCTGACCTGCAATAGCAAACAGGGCTTTTCAATCTTTTCACCCATTCTATCACTTTTAGGATATGGCAACATCCGAGTACCACCAGTCGCCTAGCAAGGTGTCAAAAACTTGATGACCAAAAAAAAGGAAAATAATGAAGCACAGGTAGTCCTTGACTTACAACAGTTCGCTCAGTGACTGTTTAAAGTTACAATGGCACTGAAAAAAGTGCCCCCCAAGCCACAGCCGAGCAAGACACCTGCCTGCCTGCCCGGCGGCACTCTTCCTCCTGTCCGAAGTTTTCATTGTTGTGAGCATTTCTGTTGAGGATTGGCAGCAGGGGTGGGGGGTGGTTTTTATTCCCCCCCCCATCTGCTGGGTGGTTGCAACAGGTTTTGGTCACTTCACATGATCCTGGGACACTGTGACCGTCATAAATATGAATCAGTTGCCAAGCATCTGAATGTAAATCACAAGACCCTGGAAATGCTGCAACATTCCAGTTGATCGGCGCTTCTTCTGGGCTTTGCAGAAGCACCAGGATCAGCACCGAGCTCCAGCTGGAGCCTGGAGCTCATCCTGGCGCTTCCGCTGAGCCCTGACAGCCCTGCAGTTCCAGCCGTCTCTCGCTCAGGCTTGTGCGGTGCTGCCACTGGTTCATCTCATTCCCCTCCCCCACTACCACTTTTCTATGGTGGTCGCGTAGCACCTGCCAGGTGCCAACGTACCACAGGTGGTACCCATACCACTGGTTGAAAAGCCCTGATATATAGCCTGGGAAGAAACATATCTTGGTTATTGGTAGCATCTCTCAGTCTCCATCGTAAGAAAAGGAACCCTCTGTGGCATTTTTGCAAGTCACAAAGAACAAAACCGTGAAGGGTGTTGATTCTCGTGCCTGCAGACACAGGCGTTATTTATAGCAAGTGTGAAACGAAAGATCAGAGCACTCCTGCAGGCAAGGATCCTTTGCCGAGTTCTTCCTTTGCAATGACTTCTCTCCTCCTTCTCCCCAAAACCCATCCTTCCCTTCCAGCTAACTCACTCTCCGGAGAACAATGAAGCATTAATACTTCTGAAAGGCTTTCTAGATTAAATAGCTCAATAAAAACCTTTCTCAGTGATGCTCTGTCTCAAGGGCCTCCGTTCCTTGATGCAAGGCCATTACACGGAGTAGCAGCTATTCTGACTCCTCATCTCTGCACCTGTCATAATCAATGGAGAAGCCAAACTTTAAAGGCTACCCAAGGATCCTACAAAGGGAGACTTTGAGAAATTTCCTCTAAGTGGGTTCTTAAGATGCCATTATGTTCTGCAAAGGAAGGGGTTTACCTGAAGCATTAGTTGCAGGAAAAGAAGCAGAGGTCAAAGGCAAGGACAAAAATCTCTTAAAATGGTTCTGAAACTCACCCGGGAAGTCTTCTATTTAAATGGCATGGTTGCCCCTGAAATCCAGAGTCATTTATTTCCTCCATGAGAAGAACTACTAGGTTTATTTCTCCTTTATCTTTGCTATCAATTCTGACTACCCTGTCACGAATAAACAGGTTTCTGTATCAGAATGCATTACTTTGCTTATTGGGTTTAAAAATGATTGGAAGCAGAATTCTCTCAAACGCTGGTTGGAATATGAACGAGGCTATCCATTTCCTAGATTTAAGAGCATTGGGATGCTTCAGCTTAATACCACTAGATTTAGTGTAGACTTTGTCAAGAGAAACAAAACAGTGAGACTTAAGTCAAGATTTGTGCTGTTTCCAGACATTCATACATAGTGGGAAGGAGTGAGAGAGAGAGGGGTGTGTGGGAGGGAGGGGGAGAGAGGGGGGTGGGAGGGGGGGAGAGAGAGAGAGGAGGGGGGAGGGAGAAGAGAGAAGAGAGAGGGGGGAAAAGGGAGAGAGAGGCAGGGAGGGAGAGAGAAGAGAAGAGAGAAGAGAGAGATGCCCAACAGATTTTCAAGAGGCATTTGGGCTGGAATCCCAGAATAATTTAACTCCATTCTGGCTGCCATTCCATCCCCATTCCATTCCATTCATTCCATCCCCAAGACTGTTGTTCAACACACAAAGACAGACTTATCCTGTTCTTCCAGCTGGTTTGCCTCACTTTCTGATGGGTATAAATTACCTTATCAAAATGAGCTCAAATTGATGAGCCATCAACTGATAAAAGATTATTAACTAAAAAAACCCAGCGAGCTAGCCACTATATTAAAATATCTGTAATACATGCTAAAAAAAACGTACGGAATTTTTATTTGGGATCTTCTCTTAGAGATGCTGCTAACAAAACTTGACAGGGATAATGTACTCTACTGGAGTATGTTGCAGAGAGGCTTTTGATTCTGGATCTCACCAAAACACCTCATCTGTTTCTCTATTGCAGGGGTAGGCAACCTCGGCTCTTTTATGACTCATGGACTTCAACTGGTTTTCAGCTGGTTAACAGTCCTCTGCAAGGAATGAATCTCTTTCTCCAACTCATCTGAGTCACTTTGCATAGGCCTGTTTTCAACCCCATCAGATTCTGATGAGAGTCAGATTGAGACTTAATAGAATCGTCCGTATCTGACAGGAATTTGGCCTCTGTGTATAGAGAATACTTGAGTCTAGTCAAAACCTGGATGGGATTTGGTCCAAATTCTGAAGTTCCCCAGCTGCTGGATCTGTCTTATACCACTGAGCATTTCATTACCCATCTTCCACGAGAGACAGCCTTTCATGTGAGATATGGGTACACAAAGCGAAAGACAAAAATTACCAATGAAATTCTGCATATCATAAATCAATAATGGGAACCGTAACAAAAAGTGATCCCTTTGAGAGCTGAACTATCTCCTACTCTTTTTTTAATGAAATACTAAGACCAGTAAAACTATTGATTGACAAATAATGCCTTTTGCTGAGCAGACAAAACTTATTCTGTGCCGGAGCCTAATTGTCATACCAATTGTTGAATATTCAACTGAACCATTCTAGTTATTGTTTTATGTTCAGATTTTTCAGTATCTGTTTTGGATTTTTGTTGCTGTGATTTTCAGCATCTGTTTATAATATTCCCCACAATGATCAGAATACAATTTCTATATTTAATTTACAATGGTTTTAATCCCTGTAAATTATATTGTTTTTCCCCCTTTGTTGCTTTTCTGTTTGCACTAAGTGCTTTAAGCAACTTCCAAGAATATCAAAGAGATTTACAAGAATAAAGTGACTCAATAATAACTTCTGATGTTGACATGTATTTTATTTCAATCATTTATTTATTAAAATAACTACTCCACCTCTTGATTCAGTGAATACTCTAGGCAGTGGTGGGATTCAAATACCTGAACAACCAGTTCTCTGCATGGATGCCGCTTCTGGAAGTCTGTTCTGGGCCTGGGCCTCCAAGGCCCAGAATGGACTTCTGGAAGTGGTGTCCACATACTTCTGGTGGGCTGTTCTGGGCCTGGGAGGCCTCCCTGGCTCAGAACAGATTTCTGGAAGGGCATCCACACACTTCCAGTGGTCTATTCTGGGCTTGCGAAAAAGGGCTAGGGCATCAGCTGGTTCAACAAAGTCAACAAAATTTAGCTACCAGTTCTACCAAACCTATGCAAATGGGCTGAATCCCACCACTGACTCTAGGGCAACAAACATCATCATTGAGGATCAACAATAAGATGAGCAACAATGGCTGAAAACAAGAGGAAAGACACTGCTTCAAAATCCAAGTGAAATGAAATGGAACCATGAAATCATCATGAAATCAAGAGCAGCAGAAGACCACATCTGCTTCTTAGTCTGGACAAACACCAACTCTTGGAACTAATAAACATTTTGGTTCTTCCTTTCCCAGATCTGTTTTCTGAAAGGCTGTTCATAGGAGGCATGAAAATCTAATGGTCCAATTCCCTGCTCGCATTAGGAATCTACATTGCAAGTGTGGTTTGGAAGAGAGCTTGTAGGCCACCTGGCCTCAATTCATGTTTAATATAGGTATCCATTAAACTAATCCCTACAAAACAGCCATCCATTAAACATTTCCAGCAAGGGAAAGTCTTCTGGTATCCTGACAGACTCTTCCATTGTTTAACTATTCTTATTATCAGTACAACTCTAGAAGTAATAACATCCAATAATTATAGCCTGTATACTTGGCTGGATATAAGTTGGTAACATGATAAAATTTCACCTTATTATGGGGCTCTCTTGAACCCTGAGCAACTGACAACCTCTTTCTTCCTCTTGAGCTTAAGGCTCTAAACTTTCTCATTCTGTAAGAGGATTGCAGCAAAAGGACTGACATTTCTCCTTCAGACAATGTCCCGGTGAGCAGCTCAGGTTGTGAAAAAGTGATGGGATTAGTGGTACCCAGCTATGGCTAATGAACTGGTTTTCAGCATCCTACCAGTATAAAAGGGTGGAGATTGGAATGTTAGGCTTTCAAGATGAAACTGCAGTTAGCCCTGTATGCTTCTTGAGATGCAATGTTATTGCTCATTGTCATGTTTTCTTTCCTTTCTCTTTGTAAAAGAGAAAAAAACAGGGCAAAAACATCGGCAAAAATTGTGAAGTGGGGCAAAAAAAACAACAACAACACCTTGGGAATGCCCACAGAGAGAAGGCAATGACAAATCACTTTCACACTGATGCCAGGAAAATCCGTGGAGGTGGGATCCATTAGGATGTTAGGATCTGGCTGCATCATCTGCCATCCCATTGATCTCCAGGGAACATGGAGAAGTCCACAAGACCACCAGGTACCAAACTGGAGTCAAGAAGATGCATTGGACTTGAGAAGGACAAGCCTTTTCTTCAGAAAGAGCAGCCAAGCTCAGCCTGAAATGTTGTTGCAATTGTGCTGTGTTATTTCTTCTCTTCGAGGATATTTGACAAGCCAACCTTTAAACACACACATTTCTCATCCAGTTTCTTCAAACCATTCATTTAAAAGACTGAAATCCCTAAAGTCTCCAAAACAGGTTCACAGCCAAGTATGAGGCACATCCTGTTAAATATTTATACCCTGCCAATCAAAATCAGTTTTAAATTTTTATGTGTGTTAAGCAGGGACTAATTCTGTGCAATCTTTGATTATGAAACCTTTGAGTGCAAAAAAAAATAATATCACTAAATAGAGGAAGGCAAGGCAACGCCAATTAACTTAACCAATGACCCAGTTGAGAATATGTCCAGAGTCAGAAGAACAAAGTGGGTCTCAGTACCTTCATTTCATTAAACGCAAGATTAAGGTGGTTTTTTTGACCTCCTCATCTTCACAACACAGGGGCAGGCAGCATGCAGCCTTGGTCTAACTTCAAAAGTCCTTTGCAAGAGATCCAATTGCATCTTTTAGAGCTAGCCTGTCTGAAATGGAAACAAAGACAGGTGACAATAGACAGCAGCCAAGGAGCAGATGAACTGCTTTCTTTCCCTAGTGGCTGGCCATGTTTTGTAACTCAGAGAAGAAATCTGTAATATTTCTAAGAAAAAGAAGTTTCCTATTGCTGTCTTGGCAAGGGAACTTTGCAAAGGAAGAAAGAAAGGGGAAAGGTGTCAGGAAAAAAAAAGAAGGGGGGAGGATTTTTCTATTCATTTTAGCTTTGCTTCCACTCACAGCTCAGTTTGACCCTACTGCCATTGCGAGAAAACGTGATCTCCAATTTTCCCTTGGTAACTAAGAAGTGGAGACAGATGCTGGTCCTGTTGCAACTGAACCTCAGCACTGCGAGCAGTTTCCTGGCTTCACATGAAAGCCATATGTACAAATGTCACCTCACACCAAAGTTTCTGGAGGATCTCAATAGTTTCACAGAGACAGGCAATATTACAGAACCCCTCAAACTAAGCTTAATTCACCCTGGTGGTTCTGTGGATGTGCTCCTGCACCAAATGAGCCTGCTAGTTTCCTTCTACTTTGTAGAGTAGTGTCAACTCTACAATGAACCTGGCTGCAGCCATTTTTTTTCCATTCTAGGCTGCCACAAGAAGGGGAGGGTGGAGATGATATTTCTGGTAGTCTAAACATGAGCAACTCTTCTAGGAACCAAGGTCATTCCCATGCTTTTTAGAATAGAATAGAATAGAATAGAATAGAATAGAATAGAATAGAATAGAATAGAATAGAATAGAATAGAATAGAATAGAATAGAATAGAATAGAGCTGGAAGGGACCTTGGAGGTCTTCTAGTCCAGCCTCCTACTCAAGCAGGAGGACCTGTACTATCTCAGACAAGGGACTATCTAGCCTCTTCTTAAAAACCTTCAGTGATGGAGCGCCCACGATTTCTAGAGGCAAGCTGTTCCACTGGTTAATTGTCCTCACTGTCAGGAAGTTTCTCCTTAATTCCACGTTGCTTCTCTCTTTGTTCCATTTCCAGCCATTGTTTCTTGTCCTGCCGGAGGGAAGGAGGAAGATTGTTAAGTCAGCAAGCCCGCCAAGGTGTTCTATTGGGTACTATGAATAGAGGGGTTGGAATTGTTATATTGTATTACTTTGATTCTTGGAGGGAAAGTTTAGATCTGGTTTCACTCGTTAACGTGCCGATATTGTGTATCCAATAAACATGTTCTTTGGGGAACTTTCCTGCCTCGGAGTTCTGATTTATTTGATCTTATTGATCGGAACCATGACAATTAAGTTTATCACCCTAAGATTTCCTTCTATCTATCTCTCCTCTGAGTAGTAAGCAGATTCTGTTTAGTTTTTGTTTTTTTCCAGAATCAATCAAGACATTTGGAAGGGGGAATGGAAAGTATGTTTTAGACTCATTTTTTTCCAGATGAAAGATGTTTTGAAATATAGAAACTTGACATTTCTAAAGGAAGCATTAGGGGGTTTTGGAGGATCCTGCTGGCATGGTCTTGTTGTCCCAGCAATATTTAAGTCTGGGCTATTTTATTTGCAAAAATTGCAGGATCCTCCAGACAGTAGATGATTGGTTTGCAGATAAATCTGCCTTTGGGGGGAAAAAAAATCACTGCCGATGCAGAATGGAATCATAAGAAAATATTAAGAGGCTACAGTAGCACTTTCCAGAGTATGAAAGGAAAGAAGGATGCCGAATTCCTAGCTCCTTCTTTTACTCTCATTTAATCAGAAGTAAATTAAGCCTACCTAATTACTAACTTGAAATTTAATAAATGAAATTTATTACAGATTTGCATTCTGACAAAAAAAGAAAAAACCTTTTAATGGAGAAATAACCCAGGCTAGTTCCTATTTAGACTAGTAAGTCTGCATTTTAATTTCTTAACACCTGGAAATACATATCCGAGAGAAGTAAAATTAAGTCATATAATTAATGTCTCAATTTTTCAATAGATTCGGATAACTTGAGGCTTTTTAATTATATGTGAAAGAATAGTTCATTACATTGGGTAGAGAAAGGTCTTTGAAGCTTTAAAATATAGGTGCTTCCAACTAGTTATAATATTACTTTTTTTCCAGCTTTACGGTGTTGGTTTGGCTTGCTTATATTTAGCTCTCAACTGCCGTTAACAAATTATTTTTGCTCAGATCAAATGTGTCATTAGAACCAAGAAATTGTGCAATGTATGTATATAAATTCCATATAGCATATAATAAAACTTTTCATACGGTAATACTTACAGTTGTGTCAGAATGTTCATTACAAGCCCTATCTCTTCAGTACTTTATGGCTCAACCAGGAAATTTTATTCTGGATGCTTGACAACATATATATATATATATATGTGTGTCTCTGTATAAATATATCAGGCACTTGCTTTGTGGCTGGAGAACTTTAAAAGCAAATTATAATATACAAATAGTGCCTCAGCAGCCAGCTTCAGCATTTCCAAAGTTTTATTAAAATTTACCATACTGAGATTATCACATTGTGAAAAAAGAAAACAGGGCTTGGCACAATGAATCTGTCTTTGCTGAGAAAGCAAGCTTGGATCATGTTTCTGAAGACCGTGGGTCATATTACAGAATGTAGACCTAGAGCCAAGTGGTTGTCTGAAGGTGATGTGATGGAAGGTGACCTTGATCAAACAATGATGAATGCAGGGATACCATGATAGAAGACTTTCAGCAAATACGTACTGTACTGGTTATTGATGCTTCACCTATGATACCAAGCACCCCAAGTCTACCTTTCAGCAGACAGTGTCTTACTGGATCAATATTTAAGCAAGGTCATCCTTCAGAGAGGGCGACTGCAGAAGTAGAAGTTGGACCTTTGCCTTTTAGAGGACATGTTAGAACATAGACTAATAGAATTAATAATAATAATAATATAAAGTTGGAAGGGACCTTGGCGGTCTTCTAGTCCAACCCCCTGCTCAGACAGGAAACCCTATACCATTTCGGACAAATGGCTGTCCAGTCTCTTCTTAAAAACTTCCAGTGTTGGAGCATTCACAGCTTCTGGAGGCAGGTTGTTCCACTGGTTAATTGTTCTGACTGTCAGGGAATTTCTCCTTAGTTCTAGGTTGCTTCTCTCCTTGATTAGTTTCCATCCATTGCTTCTTGTGCTGCCTTCAGGCACTTTGGAGAATAGCTTGACTCCTTCTTCTTTGGGGCAGCCCCTGAGATACTGGAATACTGCTATCATGTCACCCCTCGCCCTTCTCTTCATTAAACTAGACATACCCAATTCCAGCATCTGTTCCTTGTATGTTTTAGCCTTCAGTCCCCTAATCATCTTTCTTGCTCTTCTCTGCAGTCTTTCTAGAGTCTCAACATCTTTTTATCTTAATAACAACAACAACAACAACAACAACAACAACAACAACAACAATAATAATAATAATAATAATAATAATAATAATAATAATAATAATAATAATAGAGTTGGAAGGGACCTTGGAAGTCTTCTATCTAGTCCAGCCCCCTGCTCAAACAGGAGACCCATTTCTGACAAATGGTTGTCCCGTCTGTTTTTGAAAGCCTCTGGGGATGGAGCACCCACAATTTCTTTTTTATATAATATTTTATTAGTTTTCTAATTTTAGAATTAAGTATTTAAAACCCAACATGGTGTCTGGGTTAATCAATAGTTCAGTAACATACATAAATCTTTAGTATAAATCTCAAGTTACAACATCAGATATTTTCCCTCTTTTTCCCTTAATATCTACTATCTCATATTAGACTAATACAATTCTTATTATTTTCAACTAAGTAAAAACATCTTTGTTACATTTATCAATAATTTTTAGCTTCTACATATCTTAATTGTGTTTACATTCAATCTTTATATACAATCAATGTCCCGATATTGCTTTTTTCCCCCCAAGCTTTAGTTTCCCATCAATATTCAAATTAACATTTGGTATTTTTGGCACCCACAATTTCTGAAGGCAAGTTATTCTATTGGTTGATTGCTCTCACTGTAGGAAATTTCTCCTTAATTCTAGGTTTGTTTCTCTCCTTGTTTAGTTTCCATCTGTTGTCTTGCCCCCTGGTCCTTTGCAAAATAAGTTAACCCCCCTCTTCTCTGCGGCAGCCCCTCAGATACTGGAATACTGCTATTACTGCTATCTGTTCATTAAACTAGCCATACCAAAATCCTGTAACCATTCTTCATATGTTTTAGCTTCCAGTCCCCTAAGCATTCTTGTTGCTCTTCTCTGCACTCTTTCCAGAGTCTCAACATCTTTTATATATGTTCATCTGGTTTGCAGCCAAACTAGCATCTGGGTCTGTATGTAACCAGCTTCCCTAGCCAATCGAAAGGAATACTATTACTTCTAAGGCTAGGGTTGTTTTCCAGATGCCCGAGTCCTTTTTTATTTTTCCAAAAAAAAAAAAAAATAATCAAGCAAATGGGGAAGCTCTCCAGTAAAAATCCCATTGCAAAAAAAAGGTACATGTTTCTTTCATTTGCTTAAAGTAAACTTGATAGTAACACGAATATTTCAGCATGATGCAGGTCTGGTGATATGCACCATGTGAACGTTCTTTGCTGATATCTGAAAGACTGTTTCAAATTTATTGGGTTTTTAAAGTCTGGAAATTGAACATGCACATGTTTGACCTCAACCTCGGCCCGTCTCCAGGACTGTTGGCCAATTTGTCCAATTTTACAAGTTTTATTATGAAGCCCTGGCAGAGGACAAAGCTCTTAACTTTTGTTTTGTTTTGTTTAAAGGGAGATGGAGGCAGGATTCATAAAAAAAAATGAAAAAAAAATCCACTAAGACTGTAGAGTCAGAGAGCCAAATGTTTATTTCATGATAAATAAATGACACGATCACTTTAACGTTCAAGAATGTCTCCATGTTACTTTGAAGGTATGTTTTACATTTGGCCTTATTTTTATGAATCTGATATTAAGAAATAACATTTCTCTAACCTGACAAAGAGCACAGCCCTGTTATTTTTGCTCAGCTTGCTGTTACTTAACCTCTCCTTTTTCATCAGCAGCAGAGAGAAGTTGAATCTCCTCCCTGAAAATTTGCCAGCAAGTTTTTAAAAAAAAAAACAAAAAACAAAAACAAAAAACCACCAGTAAAATTGTATTAATGGGCTCTTCGTGAATCTGTCTGGAAATAAGAGCCCTAAGAGCAACATCCAAATGTTGGTGTTCATGTCTAATAACTAAATAATAATAATAATAATAATAATAATAATAATAATAATAATAATAATAATAATAATAATAATAATAATAATAATAATAATAAGAAGAAGAAGAAGAAGAAGAAGAAGAAGAAGAAGAAGAAGAAGAAGAAGAAGAAGAAGAAGAAGAAGAAGAAGAAGAAGAAGAAGAAGTTGGAAGGGACCTTGGAGGTCATCTAGTCCAACCCCCTGCTCAGGGAGGAAACCCTATACCATTTCAAGCAAATGGCTGTCCAGTCTCTTCTTAAAAACCTCCAGTGTTGGAGCATTCACCACCTCTGCAGGCAGGTTGTTCCACTGGTTAATTGTTCTCACTGTCAGGAAGTTTCTCCTTAGTTCTAGGTTGCTTCTCTCCTTGACTAGTTTCCATCCATTGCTTCTTGTCCTGCTTTCAGGTGCTTTGGAGAATGGCTTGACTCTCTCTTCTTTTTGGCAGTCCCTGAGATATTGGAACACTGCTATCATGTCACCCCTCACCCTTCTCTTCGTTAAACAACACATGCCCAATTCCAGCAACCGTTCCCTATATGTTTTAGCCTCCAGTCCCCCAATCATCTTTGTTGCTCTTCTCTGTACCCTTTCTAGAGTCTCGACATCTTTTTTTACATCGTGGTGACCAAAACTGGATGCAGTATTCCAGGTGTGGTCTTACCAAAGCATTGTAAAGTGGTATTAGTACTTCACGTGATCTTGATTCTATCCCTCTGTTAATGCAGCCTAGCATTGTGTTGGCTTTTTTGGCAGCTGCAGCACACTGCTGGCTCATATTGAAGTGATTGTCTATTAGGACTCCGAGATCCCTCTCACAGTTACTACTATTGAGCAAGGTACCACCTATACTATACCTGTGCATTTGATTTTTCCTGCCTAAATGTAGAACCTTACTTTTTTCACCATTGAATTTCATTTTGTTAGATAGTGCCCAGTGTTCAAGTCTGTCCAGATCCTCCTGTATTTTGAGCCTGTCTTCTGGAGTATTGGCTATTCCTGCCAGCTTGGTGTCGTCTGCAAATTTAAAAGTGAGTGCCAGATCCAGTTCTAGAGATTTTGGACACTGCTGATTCCAGAAGAGTCACATGATGGTGGAGAGAATTAACCCTGCATGGTTCTGAAGTCAATCATGCCATGTTAATAAGACAGCTCAAAGAAAGGCTTGCATGTTGCACTAGAAGACCTCCAGGGTCCCTTCCAACTCTGCTATTCCAGTTCCATCTCGGACAGGAGGAAAATGTGCCATGAATTGCACTGGTTTGGTAGAACTGGTAGCTAAATTTTGCTGAGTTTGGAGAACCGGATGAATGGGAAGTCCAGCCTAGGCCTCGGAGGCCTGGAGAAGGCCTCCCAGGCCTAGAATGGCCTGCCGGAAGTGCATGGATGCCACTTCCAGAAGTCCGTTCTAGGCCTCGGAGGCCCAGGCCTGCATCCAGTAAGAGAACTGGTTGTTCAGCTGTATCCAGTGGTGCGATACAGCTGGTTCGCACCAGTTCAGCAGAACTGGTATCTTGTTGCCCAGGCCCAGAATGGACCTCCGGAAGTGGCATCCATGCAGAGAACCGATTGGTCACGTATTTGAATCTTTTATGTGTGTGAGCTACTCTGAGCTGCTCTGAAGGAATGGGCATCTTAAAGATAAAAGAATGGATTGATTGGTATCCTGCCTTTGTTGTTTTTACAAATAACTCAAGGTGCAGACATATCCTTCCACCTCCTATTTTCTTCACAACAATAACAGCACTGTGAGGTGGGTTGGCCTGAGAAAGAGAGTGCCTGGCCCAAAGTCACCTAGCCAGATTTCATGGCTAAGGCAGGACTTGGACTCATGATCTCCAGTTTTCTAGCCTGGTGCTTTAACCACTAGCCCAACCTGACTCTCAAATAAATACATGTTTGTGAATTCACATTGCAAATGTGTATATTTGGACTCTTAAATTGTTGATGCTTTAAATGGGTTTAGACCAGCTTGTACCAATTTGAAGCATAAGACCAAATTGATTTAGTGTTTTTGTCTCATGGAATCTGCCTGATTCGAGCTAATTTGATCTATTGCCTGAATCAGGGCGAGAAAGTGAATCCATTTAGACCCAATTCATACAATTGCAACATACCTGTACAAGTCAACTATTTTGTTTTTTTACAATATTTGAAAGCTTGCTTCACTGGTTGAAATGGGTGGCTCCTAAAATAATTTAATATCTAATCCAATTCTTTGTACTCACTTTCTGATTTCCTAGTTTTAAATCTCCTTCCTGCCTCCTTAAAAGCCAGGCAAATGATGCCTTGTCAAAGATGCAGCCACACCTTTAAAATCTACTCTATGAATATTATAATCTAACCCATCCACAGTGAAATGAGATTTTCTTTCTCGGGCTTCTACAAAGGTCTAGCAAATTTAAATGGAGCTGCTCCTTACAAGTGCTTGATTTGCTATTTCCTGTATCTTCAGTGCACCACCCAATTAAGTATTTACATATCAGCAGGAAGGATCAATGACTCCTCAATATGGCTAAAGAGTCAATAACACCTGGAGGCCACAAAAGGCGGAAAGGGCAGTATAATAAAGCTTATCAAAGATGAAAGAGGAGAAATATTCAGAGAAAAGACATGAGAAGTTACAAGTATTAGCATTCAGATTGTCTTTTTTTCACCACCTCACCTAACTGGTATGTAGATTTTGTAGACTTTCATTTGTTAATGCCAATGCTAATTTACCAGGTAGTAGGGCTGTGTTGCCATTGTCCTTCTCATCTTTCTCATTTTACCTACTACCTTGTCCCATTAATATCTTAAGATTTATCCATTGTATCTTATGATTTATGATCTATGACTTATCCCTTTGTTGTTTGTATGTACATTGAGAACACATGCACCGGAGACAAATTCCTTGTGTGTTCAGTCACACTTGGCCAATAAAGAATAGTCTCTGTTCTATTCTGTTCTGTTCTGTTCTATTCTATTATTCAATATTTATTCTATCCTACCCTATCCAATCCTATTTCTATATTCCAATATTTATCCTATCCTATCCTATCTTATCCTATCATGTCCTATCCTGTCCTGTCCTATCCTGTCCTGTCCTTTCCTGTTCTGTTCTACTCAACTATATAAACAAAAGAGGAAAGACTCTGCTTCAAAATTCAAGTGAAATGAAACAAAACCATGAAAGCATCATGAAATCATGAAAGCAGCAGAAGAGAGGATCTGCCTCTTAGTCTGAACTATTCTAAGGGTGAAATTTTGTATATTTCCATAGATGCTGATGGCGTAGAAGCCCCACTAGGCCTCTGGATTCAGTCACACAAAATATGTTTACCGGAGGAACACACAAACAGGCAGCACATTAAACACACCCAACATGCTCTTGCTTTAGTTTGATGGGATAATCACCTCCCCTCCCCCATTTTTCCCAAACTGAACCAGAAGCCTTAAAGGATATGTGGGGCTTAGCTGAGATCTTACAGTCAAGTTCAAACATAGTTTAACTGTGATTCCCCAATTGTAAATGCAAAGTAAATGCAATTTAAAAGCAGCTTAAACCAAGCATGAAAGACCAAGAAGTCAAAGCTGAGATTCCATGCATCTGGTTTCAATATGTATTTTCACTAGTTGGACAAGCAACTGTTTTATTGGTTGTATTTTTACAATTCAGATAGTATACTCTCTCTTTCTTTAAAAAAAAGCCTTCGTTCAGAATTTGAGGTATTCCAATTGTTATTAAAAAGGTATTTTTTTCAGAAACAACAGCTACAAAATTATTCTCTGATTCTACAAATGTAAAAAAAAAAGTGTTCTCCCATCACAAATGTTGGCATGGGTGGAAATAGTAGTTAGAATAGTAATGCTAAATAAATGCTTGCTTTATTAATTCTGGCTAGTTGTAAAAATGATGGAAGAGAGCCATAATTAGCTACAGAAAGTCACCACACTTCATTTCAATCACTGCTACATTTGGTTCAGGAAGGTAAAAAAATAATAATAATCCAGTTTTCAGCTGCCAAACCACCATGTAAATGAAGCAACAGAAAATCCACAAGTTCTGCAAAGTAACCTTTATTCCATTTCCCTTGGCTTCAGAGGGTCCCTTCCAGATACAAACACCTTCAATTAACGAGAGCGAGGGGGGAGGGAGGGAAGAGGGAGAGAGTTGGGTTTTTTAAAAGTCATAGTATGTGTTGAATTAGGAGGAAAAAAAAGTCCCTGCTAGTTTTACCTTAGAGCCAGGTTGCATTCCAAATTAGTTGCATGCACCAGCCAGAAAAAGCTTATTGGTACTTTTTTTGTTGTTTTGCTTTTATTGTGAGGCAAGAAACTGATGCTGCTAGACAAGCATACCAGACAGATGCTGAACCTCAGATTTAAAGGACAGTAAAACGTATGAAACACCCCCTCCCCAGCCCTGCACTCTCTCATTTCTCCTACACCTGGGTGGATCTATCAGGCCCCACCGGAATAATTTGAATCTGTGGTTTCCAACTTTGGAGAGAGCAAGCAAGCGAGCAAGAAAGGGCTGCCATGACCACACTTGTTTCCCATTTAGGAGCTTACACTACATTGTGTAATTGTGTACGAAGGTAGTCTGGCTTGCAGATGTGCAGAGACCCAATGGAGCACGCTAGATTCAAGGCAGATGGCTTGTAGCAGGCACAAATAAAAATGGCAAGGAGGCTGATGTGATTAAAACAGCAGGCCTTCTGGTTTATCCCGGGGTCACATTAGAATCCCTGGGAAAGTACGGTTACCAGTCTGGGTGGGGAGGAGAACTTGCAATAGAAAGCAATAAATAACCAGTGGATGATCATGTTGATCAGCTTGTGCAATTTGGGAATCCACAGTGCAATCATTATTGCCAATAAATCTTTTCCTTCCCTGGAATGTTCTTGCAAATATGCATCTGTTTAAAACCACGCACCATCTCCATCCTTGAGGAATCTCCTAAAGGAACCCCTGCTGAAACTGTATTCCTGGGCCACTATAAACTGGGGAGTGATACTAGAACTGACATATGTGAAGATGTCTCCATTATTGGACCTGTTTCACTGTGAAACTAAAAGATTCTGTTAATGTAGCCTCACAATAAAGTAGATTTTTAGCTCATCTAGTTGCGGGTTAGGGTTAGTTTAGCTCAGGGGTCTTCAAACTTGGCCCTTTTGCAAGTAGAAAAATAGGAACCACTACGGTGGGAAGGTAACAGCGTTCCGTGCGCCTTTGGCGTCTAGTCATGCCGGCCACATGACCACGGAGACGTCCTCGGACAAGCGCTGGCTCTTCGGCTTTGAAACGGAGATGAGCACCGGCCCCTAGAGTCGGAAACGACTAGCACGCATGTGTGGGGGAACCTTTACCTTTACCCTTAGTTGCGGGTTAGGGTTGGTTTAGCTCAGGGGGTCTTCAAACTTGGCCCTTTTATGACTTGTGGACTTCAACTCTCAGAATTCCTCAGCCAGGCATGCTGGCTGAGGAATTCTGGGAGTTGAAGTCTACAAGTCATAAAAGGGCCAGGTGTGAAGACCCCTGGTTTCAAGAAAACACTGGACAACCACCTGTCTGAAATGGTATAGGCTATCCTGCTTGAGCAGGGGGGCTGGACTAGAAGACCTCCAAGGTGTCTTCCAGCTCTTATTATGATTATATTCTATTCGAAGTCCCACAGAAGCCAGTGGGCAATCTTTGATAACCATCTCCATGGCTGCATAAGGCTGTGGACTACAATTCTTTGTTGGCTCCTAAAACCAAAGATTTACAGCTTGGCTTGGAGTAGAGGAACAGAGTCTCCTTGATGACTTTTTCCACACCTTTCCTGGCATTCTTTCCATGGCTTCTCTGTTATTTATGAGACAGGTGACCAACAGACAGTCCCGTGCTGCAGGTGAGGGCACGCCAAGTCAAATTATCAAGTGACATTCTATTTGCAGTATTAATGAGCAAGGTCAGGCTAAGAATTTATTGGGCTTCAGACCTGACGAATAGCCTTTGACTTCCTCCTGCCCCAGGGAAAGCTGGAACCTGCCCCCTCCCAGCTGTTTCCTCCCTTGCTTGAGACCCACACTTGTAACTCACATATTTGTGAGAAGCATTAACTTAGGCGGTTTGGATCTACAGGCAGAAAAAAAATGTAGAGCCTGAAATAAGATGCTTATTTACATTTGCCTCTGCCTTTCTTCCTTTTCTGCGTGCTGTTCTCTTTTTCTAATTGCTTATTCAATAATAATAATAAGACTTTATTGATTAGCCCTTGGGCCATATCAAAGTGCAAAGTTCCAGCAACCAATTGTTACTAAAATTTGAGAAAAGCAATTTAAAATGGAATTCGATAAAACACGATTTAAAATGGAATTAGAATAAAATACTATTTTAAAATGAAATGGGAATAAAATGCGATCTAAAATGAAATGGTAATAGTGTACAAAAATTTAAGATATAGATTAAAATATGATAAAATTATATTTCGGAGTCGCCTTTGCAATCTACCCCAATCAGTCCCACATATGCAGATCTCAACCAAATCATTTTGTTTAAGTACTGTGCTACGTTAAATATTATTTTCAAGTTCTGACCGGACATAAGGTAAGTTGTTTTGATATGGGGATCCCAATGGGTCATTCGTTTGGTATATAGACCAAGATACCTGTCTCTCACCCTCTTATACAGGCAACAGTCAAATAGGATGTGAGCCAGGTCCTCTACCTCTGCCGCTCCGCAAATGCAGAGACGCTCATTGTAGGGCATGGCCTAATTGCTTATTAGATGAAGCAAAAATGGACTTGATCCAACATTTTATTCAAAAACATCCCTGCTTGGAAATGAACTGATGGATCCCAAGCATACCTTTAAGTCTTCCTTTGGACTCTTGCAATTCAAACATTGTGCACAAAAATGGACATAATGGATGATTTTTATAATCTAGTGATTAGCAAGAGAGAGGTGAGATTCTTATAAGCTAATACCTTATAATGAAGAGTTTCATTTTTAAGAGGGGATTTTATTTAAATTGATGAAGATTGGGGCAATATTTTTAATCACGTTATCCTGATTCGAGCGGGACTGGATTTTTAAATTTATGGATTATTTTAGGTTTTTAATTGTTAACCACTTGAGTCAATCAAATGTGGCAGTAAATATTTTATTAAAAATTAATAGTATGAAAAATTAGATTATAAGAAGGGAGGCAGTTTGGGATAGTGGTTAAGGCTAGAAACCAGGAGACTGGGAGTTCTAGTCCTGCTTTGGGCATGTGGTCAGCTGGTTGAACCTGGCCCCATCCCTTTCTCTCAGCCCAAGGAAGGCTTCAATGGCAAGCCACTTACGGAAAAACTTGCCAAGAAAATTGCAGGGACTTGTCCAGGCAGATGCTGGAAGTAAAAACAACAATAATAATGGAGTCAAAGGATCACTCATTCACAGATTATAAGAACTATACTTCTCAAGTTCTGGAAAGTCATTCAGATAGGGCAGGGGTCTTCAAACTTGGCCCTTTTATGACTTGTGGACTTCAACTCCCAGAATTCCTCAGCCAGGCCTACTGGCTTAGGAACTCTGGGAGTTGAAGTCCACAAGTCATAAACCGGCCAAGTTTGAAGACCCCTGAGATAGGGCAAAGCTATGAATGAATGCATTTAAAATAGATTTCCAACTCTTGAAGAAGAAGAAGAAGAAGAAGAAGAAGAAGAAGAAGAAGAAGAAGAAGAAGAAGAAGAAGGAGGAGGAGGAGGAGGAGGAGGAGGAGGAGGAGGAGGAGGAGGAGGAGGAGGAGGAGGAGGAGGAGGAGGAGGAGGAGGAGGAGGAGGAGAGGAAGGAAGGAAAGAGAGAAAGAAAGAAAGAGAGAAAGAAAGAAAGAAAGAAAGAAAGAAAAAGAAAGAAAAAAAAGAAAGAAAGAAAGAAAGAAAGAAAGAAAGAAAGAAAGAAAGAAAGAAAGAAAGAAAGAAAGAAAGAAACTTGGGAATCTTCAAATAATTCTTAACTCTCTGCTTCTTGCCCTGTTATAGTTCTTATTGTGGGCTTTTTGCCTGTATAAATATTTCTTTTAAAAAAAGATAACAGCCCAGGCTTAAATTGAAAGACCAGCGGGGAAGATGAAAATCAGTTGTGTTTCAGTAAACCCACACCAATATTAGGTATCAGCAAAAGGCCGGCTCATAATTTAGGCCTGGAGACAGTTAAAACTATGCATTATATCCCAGAACAGCTGGATGCACGTGTGTTAGAACTGAGAGTGTCAGAGAGAGGAAGTGTGAATATCTCTGTCAGTTCTTGCTGGAAAAGATTCTTATCGTATAACTTTATGAATCATTTTGGGAACAGGTAGTTTAATAGTTCTATAAACCATTAATTGTGCTGGCAAGCCACTTCCATCCTGTTTCCAAAGAAACGCCAAGAAAATATCCATGAAGCACTAGGGCTTACCCTTGACTCGATAACTTCTTTCAGAAAATGAAAATTAAAAAAAAAAACCCCACAAATCTATATGCAGGCTACTTTACAAAATTAGTTAGAAGGCTATCCTTCCTTCAGACGTGCAATCACAAACATTGAAGACAGGAGGGACCACATGGGGGGGGAACACAACAGTGAAGCCACAACCGGCAATCAAAGTTTGTCCCTGTTTTAAATGGGTAGGATTTCAATCACCTGCTGTGGCTGTCATTTTGACTCACCTGTCCTTCCCCCGTCTTTACCCACCCCCACCCCCACCCAATCAAGATTGTGAAGGAAGAGTTAAACCAAGTAATCGAGATTATGGCATTTGTGAATAGATTTGTAGAAAAGGCCAAAGAACACTCACCATATCTCAGAAGCTTGCAAACAAGACCTGCTGAATAATAATAATAATAATAATAATAATAATAATAATAATAATAATAATAATAATAATAATAATAATAAGAAGAAGAAGAAGAAGAAGAAGAAGAAGAAGAAGAAGAAGAAGAAGAAGTTGGAAGGGACCTTGGAGGTCATCTAGTCCAACCCCCTGCTAAGGCAGGAAACCTTATACCATTTCAGGCAAATGGCTGTCCAGTCTCTTCTTAAAAACTTCCAGTGTTGGAGCATTCACAGCTTCTGGAGGCAGGTTGTTCCACTGGTTAGTTGTTCTAACTGTCAGGAAGTTTCTCCTTAGTTCTAGGTTGCTTCTCTCCTTGACTAGTTTCCATCCATTTTACCAACATAGCTCATTTTTTTCTCCTGGATGTCAGTTTTTTATTGATTATTTTATATTTAGCTTCAGATTAATACCGGCTCTGATCATCAATATATATCTTTCTTTGTACACATGCCCAGTAGTGGGATTCAAATATGTGAACAACCGGTTCTCTGTGTGGGTACGGCTTCCAGAAGTCCATTCTGGGCCTGGGCAACAAAAAATTAGCTACTGGTTCTGCCCAAGTGGTGCAAACCAGTTGAATCTCACCATTGCACATGTCTGAAATCATAGAAGACAATGAACAGTGTGGGAAACAAAGTCAATGAATCAAATAATTCTGCAAGTCACGATCGGGGTGGCTGATGTTTTACTTCCATTCTGAATCTCTAAAGAGGTGAGGAGAAATTGGATTCAATGGGAGCCCTGGGTTCTCCCCAAATCTATTTTGGGGATAAGAGTAGGGGGAGAGACAGCCTTCTCCCAATATTCTTATGCTAGGGGTAAGCATGATGATCATCAATACTCTGTTGCAGTGCTTTTTTTGTAAAAGAAAAAGGTGCCGGAACTCACACATGTCATACAACCCGGCTTGCCTACCCTACAAGCTTCCAGCCAAAAAAGGTGCCGGAACTCCGTTCTGAGCGTTCTATGACAAAAAAAGCCCTGTTTCTGTTGTCTCAACCCCTCCCCCACACCCAATTTTAAGTATTTTGCAAAAACTAAAACTTTGCCCACATATGGACAAATATAGCTCAGAGCTTGTGATGGGAACAACATTCTTAACGGCCCCTGTTGATGTATAAAATTACTACTTGGTTGGAAAAATTGTCAATGAAAAGTAATGTGTTTTGCAGCAACGCTGGAAGAAGAACACAAGAGCTGTGCAAGAGGAGAAAACATTTTCATTAGTTTTTACTACTGTCCCTTCCTGGGATTACACATTAGGGAATTACATCATGGAGTACACATTACAGAATAAAATTTACATGAAGCTTCCCTCTCGCATTCAGCAGCAGCTAATGTTTTTTTTCAAAATGTAAAGTACAGATTCTCTGTCTCTCTCTCTCTGTCTCTCTCTGTGTCTCTGTCTTTGTCTGTCTGTCTGTCTCTCTCTCTCTCTACACACACACACACACGTGTGTGTGTGTGTGTGTGTGTGTGTATGTATATTCAAATCGGACAAAGTTCTTTTCCCATCCTTAAAAAATCCTGACTTGATTTGAGGCTTTAGTGATTGCTTAATATTTTAGCATTCTGCATTCCAGAGTTTATGTTTTATCCACAGAGGAATTTTTTATATATATATCTGCCTCTCAGATGATTAATTAGGGGCCTGGCTGCTACCTGAAGCTGGGCTAGGCATAAGCTGGAGAAAAGCCTGAATCTAAATTCGGAAGCCCATCCCTAAATACCACGATTCAGTTCCTATACCAAAGGTCTAATACATAAAATTAAGATTCCCTCAAGCTGAACTCAGCTACTGATTACTTAGATTAGCACACATATGTATTGGGTTTTCTTGGCAAAATACAATAATTCTTCAGGGTTCATTTTCAAACTTCTCAGCTGTGGGATTTCCTGGTTGTCTCTCAGCCAGGCATGAACTGGGTGGAATCCAGCCTGGGTGTCTCTAGTCAAAGCTCCATCTGGTTCTTAACTGCTTTGCACCAGGTTATGGCTGCCATCCTGCCCTTTTGGATCACAGCCTATGAACCGTGTTTTTAGATTGTTTAAAGCAATCAGGCTGTTGCCCTCTGCTCTGTGTAGTTTGTGCCATATCTTGGACTTGCCATCCTAGATAGAATGAACCAAAAGCCCCATTTAGTAGGCCTAGTTGAAATTTTCTGAAATTCCATCAACATCAACAAACTCCTATCATTTTCACAGTCAATAATCACAAACTGACATCTCATTCTAACTCAGAGTGGCCAGTTTTAATTCTCTGGATTCCACCGGATTCCACGGGGGGGGGGGGGTTTGCTTCTAGTCCAATCAAACAATTTCCTTGTGTCTGAAACACACCTATCCGATTTCTACTCTGTCAGGCTTTGAACTACAATTCTCTGAACTTTTACCAGCATCAACAGCTACACCAGAGACCCCTGATTATGACCATTTGGCGATTGTTCACTCTACTGCCTGAAGCAAGGTAGAAAAACTAAACGCAACTGTGAAGCCCTTTCCGAGCAGGAAGCCCTCGTGGGTCTAGAAGCTGTTTCTCATCCTCCGCGTTTGTCTTCCTCCAAGAATTCCACATTTCACAGCGGCCTTATGACATGTGTCCTTTCAGTTATACCATGGAATTTTGCAAGACCAATCTAACCTATTTAGTAGGTCCAGATTTAGCTGGCTATGTAATTTATAAGCACAGGAAGTTCTGTAGTACAAATATTCTACCTACCCATAATTATGTCACCTGTTAGGACTTCAGCTTCAAAACAGCTGCCTTGATCTGGCTCCCGTTCACTTGGTTGACCTTGGGCAGTTGTCCTGGGAAGTTTTTGCTTTCTCCTGCCTTCCATGGTCAGCTTTCCTCCTGTGCTGTAATTAGATTTATCCAGTGGTGGGATTCACACACAACAACTTTATTGATTAGCCCTTGGGCCATATCAAAGTGCAAAGTTCCAGCAACAAACCGTCACCAAAACTTGATAAAAGCAATCCAAAATGGAATTTGATAAAATACAATCCAAAATGGAATTTGATAAAATACAATCCAAAATGGAATTTGATAAAATACAATTTAAAATGGAATTAAAATAAAATACAATTTAAGATGAAATAGTAATAAAATACCATCTAAAATGAAATTTTAATAATGTACAATAATCTAAGCTATAGATAAAATATGATAACATTATATTTTGGAGTCACCCTTGCAATCTACCCCAATCAGTCCCACATATGCAGATCTTAACCGGATCATTTTGTTTAAGTACTGTGCTACGTTAAATGTTATTTTCAAGTTCTGACCGGACATAAGGTAAGTTATTTTGATGTGGGGATCCCAATGGGTCATTCGTTTGGTATATAGACCAAGATACCTGTTTCTCACCCTCTTATACAGACAACAGTCAAATAGGATGTGAGCCAGGTCCTCTACCTCTGCCGCTCTGCAAATGCAGAGACGCTCATTGTACGGTATAGCATGAAACAGTGGTGGGATTCAAATATGTGAAAAACCGGTTCTCTGTGTGGATGCCACTTCCGGAAGTCCATTCTGGGCCTGGGCAACAAAACATTAGCTACCGGTTCTGCCCAAGTGTTGCGAACCGGCTAAATCCCACCACTGGTTTTATCTCATACGAAACCATGATGTGGGGAAAAACTCTGGAAACTTTCAGTTAGTTCCATAGAATGGAGTACAGTCTGGTGACTGCAAACATATTTCAATGTCACCAACCTAACAATGGTCTCCGTTTTAAAAACTCTTCCAAGGAAACCAGAAGCACTTAGAGTACTTTGCAATATGGACTCTACGTTTGACATTATGTGAAACAGCTTCTGACACACATATTTGACTTGATGAAGGCTGAGAAGGAGAAGTCATGAAAAAATACAACCATGGATCTATCCATATCATTTCTCCAGGAGGGTATAATGACTCCTACCTTGGGCAGTGGGGTTGGACTAGAAGATCTCCGAGGTCCCTTCCAGCATTATGGTTGTTAAAGTGACAAGTTCATTCAAATCTATGCTAGAGCCTAAGTATTTATTTATTTATTTATTTATTTATTTGTTTGTTTGTTTGTTTGTTTATTTATTTATTTATTTTTTATTCATTCATTCATTCATTCATTCATTCATTCATTCATTCATTCATTTAATGTATTGCCCACCCATCTCACCATAGGGTAACTCTGGAAAGCTTACAGAGCACGCACATGTTTCAATCTAATCAAAGAAGAAAGCAATTCATTTTAAAGATAATTCATCAGTCATCCTTCTAGTGTATGTAAAGTGAAGACCCCCATCAATTGAGTACAGTATTTATGTTGCCAAAGGGGGACTTCAATCAGCAACAGCATCATTATTATCTGTCATTAAAAAAAATATCTCAAAAAGCTTTCCTCTAATTGTGATGTGTAAAAGCTGCCCTTCAGAGTAAACACACAAGAAGAGTAAGAAGCCTGGGCCAAGTTGTCTTTTCATGGGACTTCATACCTTGGACATCCTCCTATCTACCCTTCAAGCGATAGGAGTTGTGCATTTAACTCTATTCACTTTGAAAGTTATTTGGAAGTAATCATGGAGGCCTCACACAAGCACAGTGATTCTCTGTTACATATTAAAACACACGGGTCTTTTTCAGGCTTCCGTGTGAACATAAAAATAAGGCACGATTCCTTTAAGGAAAACAAATCATTAAAAAAAACACCCCAACTTTAAGGCAACTTTCAAAGTAGCAGCAGAAGTCAAGTTGCTTTAATGAACAACAGAGAAGTGCTGTGTTCACAGGATGCCTAAAGCCCCTTTTTTTTTCAAATAACTTTCAAAGTGAGCCCAGTCCTGATTTATAATTATTGAGTCCCATTCACTTCTGACAGGCTGCCATTCATCATCCTTTGACTGTCCAAGGTTGTAGCTCTTTATAGCCCATCAATTCCCAATTAACCAATCACTCCAGGTCCCTTAGGAGCCAGCCCTTTCACTTCTCATGAAAAATTCACTGCATCACGGGAGGAGAGTGTCGAGCTGATCCTGCCTGAGCTACACACACACACACACACACACACACACACACACACACACAGACACACACACACACAGATTTTGAACTGCACTGAATGGCCTTTTGGAATTTCATTGCAAGTGAATTGGGGCGTAGGGGGGGAAGGACCATACCGAGAGCCTTTTCTGTGAGCGTAACTTTGTCATTGACTTATGTGACGTTGACAAGCGCTTAGGTCAGAAAAACATGTAAAGAATCTGGAAAGCCAAAGAATGTTTAATTTTGCTACAGCCTCTAACACAGAGATCTGTTCAGGTCATAGTAGCTGCTATTCATGGTGGACCCCTGCAAAGTAGGTGAGTGTGGGTGGGAGGGTGGGGGGTGGGTGGGTGGGAGAATCTGGCTAAGCCAGAGATGGAAAACTTGTGGTCTTCCAGATATTGTTGAGCTTCAACTGTTGGCGCTCTGTTGTGGTCTTCCAGATATTGTTGAGCTTCAACTGTTGGCGCTCTGGCCAAAGATGAAAGATGTTGAGATGTGTAGTCCAGGAACTAAAGAGCTACCCATTCTGCATTTGAGCCCTTTGAGGTTGACAAAATCTATAATTTACTGAGATAAATAAGCTGTTGTAAAAGAATCTTACAAGCCTGACTGCATTTATTCTTCTCTCGCTTCTCTAGCCCAGGAAAGTAGCGATGGCCAGTATGAGATTCTTCCAGATGCTTACCTGGGCATCTTTTTGCTCATGTTGCTGTAAACACCTCCAATTTGTTTCACTAAGGTCCTGACAGAAGCATATTATGTCATTGTTTGCAGAAAAGGCAAACAGCCAAAAGCTCAACATTGCTGGGTATCATTCCTTCTCTTCAGTAAGGCCATTTTTATTTACGGATCAATGGATATGTCTCCCTCGCATGGGATCTGTAATCCCAAAGAACCCTCTTCAGCCAAGGTATCGGTATCCAGTGCACACACAAAGAAAGGGCAAAACAGATGAACGAACCAAATGGCAATCCTAGTTGTGACGACAAAAACAGGAGTGGCACGCTGCCAACCTATCACTTCTTTATGTATTTGTTTATTTCTGTCCCACGTTTTATTATTTTTTACAAATAACTTAAGGTAGTTTACATACCCAACACACTTTCCTTCTTCTATTTTCTCTGCTACAACAACCTTGTGAGGTGAGTTGGGCTGAGAGAGAGGGTCTGGCCTAAATCACCCAGCTGGCTTTTATTTATTTATTTATTTATTTATTTGTTTTTATAAACCGCCCTTCTCCCGAGGGACTCGGGGCGGTGTACAGAGTAAGGTTGGTATACAGATTGAACAATAAAAAACAATAGTAAAAACAAACTGGGACCCCAATTAAAGCTATCACGCCAGGCCGGACTGCTGGAACAGGAGGGTTTTTAAGTCGCGCCGGAAGGTGCGGAGGTCGGGGGCCATCCGGATTTCGGTTGGTAAGCTGTTCCAGAGGGCTGGCGCACCCACTGAGAATGCCCTCCCCCTGGGGGCCACCAGCCGACATTCCTTGAGCGGTGGCACCCTGAGGAGGCCCTCTCTGTGGGAGCGCACAGGACGGTGGGGTGCTGACATTGGCAGAAGGTGCTCCCGTAGGTAGTCCGGACCCATGCCATGTAGGGCTTTGTATGTCATTGTTAGCACCTTGAACTTCACACAGAAGGCAACCGGAAGCCAGTGCAGCGCACGGAGGAGAGGTGTGATATGGGAGTATCGGGAGGCTCCCAAGAGTGTCCGTGCCGCTGCACTTTGCACCAGTTGAAGCTTCCGAGTGGATCTCAAGGGCAGCCCCATGTAGAGAGCGTTACAGTAGTCTAGGCGAGAGGTCACAAGGGCATGGGTGACTGTACGTAAGGCATCCAGATCCAGATAAGGCCGTAGTTGGCGAACTAGTCGAACCCGAGAGAAGGCCCCCTTGGTCACAGCTCCTATGTGATCTTCCAGGGAGAGCTGCGAGTCTAGGAGGACACCCAGGTTGCGGGCCCTGTCAACAGGGGGTAGTAACTTGTCCCCGATGTTAAGGGATGGGACGTTCTGAATATCCTGGCTTGCTGGTACGTACAGCCATTCAGTCTTGTCCGGGTTCAGTTGAAGCCTGTTCCTCCCCATCCATTCCCAGACCGCTTTCAGGCAGCAGGACATCACGTCGAGGGCATCACTGATATTGTTTGGAGTTGAGATGAAAAGCTGGGTGTCATCAGCATACTGATGGTACCCTACTCCAAAGCTGCGAATGATCTCACCCAGCAGTTTCATGTAGATGTTGAACAGGAGAGGCGAGAGGACCGACCCCTGAGGAACTCCGCAAGCGAGAGGCCTCGGGGTCGACCTCTGTCCCCCTGCCAGCACCGACTGCGAGCGACCCTGGAGAAAGGAGGAGAACCAACGCAGAACCATGCCTCCCACTCCCAGTCCCCTGAGGCGTCGCAGCAAGATACCATGGTCGATGGTATCGAAAGCCGCCGAGAGGTCTAATAAGACTAGGACAGAGGAATGGCCCCTGTCCCGGGCTCTCCAGAGATCATTCATCAGAGCGACCAATGCCGTCTCCGTGCTGTAGCCCGGCCTGAAACCCGATTGGTACGGGTCTAGATAAACCGCTTCATCCAGGATCTGAGGAAGTTGGTGCGCCACCACGCTCTCAACAACCTTCGCAACCTTGTGCCTAAGGTGGGACTAGAACTCACTGTCTCCTAGCTATTGGCCCGAAGGCATCCAGTTGGCTTTCATGCCTAAGGTAGAACTTGAACTCAGAGACTCCTGGTGATTGATTGGCCCAAAGTCACCCAACCATCTTTCATGGCTCAGGTGGGACTTGAACTCATAGTCTTCCACTTTCTAGCCTGATGCCTTAACTACCTAGACCAGGGGTAGGCAACCTCGGCTCTTTTATGACTCATGGACTTCAACTCCCAGAATTCCTGAGCCAGCTTGGCTGGCTCAGGAACTCTGGGAGTTGAAGTCCATGAGTCATAAAAGAGCCAAGGTTGCCTACCCCTGACCTAGACCAACTGGCTCTCAAGAATGAGGGAAAAAATGTCTTCATCAGTCTTTGCCATATTTATTACACAATACTTGTTCTTTTATGGATGGCTGTGTTGGTGCTGTATAGCTTCCCTTTCTCTGTAATTAAACCAACCCGACCAAAGCCATTCATTCTAAAATGATTTGGGAAGGGGTGAAATGTTTCTCACAACTGCTTTCTGACTAAATGACAAAGTATAGTGTTCTGCTTTATTTTTCCCAAAGCACACAAGGTAACAATTGTTATAATTCTTGAATAACTATTATTTACAAGTCTCTGGTTGGTCACAGCAAAATTCAAACTTTGAAAAAAAAATACTGTAGGTATCTTCTGTCTTGTATTAGGCTTATTTCAGAATTTTAAAAATCTGCTTATTATATCCCTTGGAAGGGATATATTATTATATTATATCCCTTGGAACCTTGGAAGGACAGAAGCAAGAAACAAAGTCTTGTTCTCCTCACTACATTTTCCAAGAAGCTAAAGATCAGGAAACTTCAAGGATCTCTGTTGTGTTTATAATGGTGGTTTGTACTGTTGGGATTTGTATATTTGCAATTCATTTAATGCTTAGCAAAGGTCAAGAAAGAATAACATTTTGAAGAGGTTACCTAAGACTATAAAAGGTGCTCTCTCCAAATCTCAGAGGATCTGGGTAATATTTTACTGCTGTGCAACCACAGGCTGCCATATGTAGATTTACGTAAACTATTTCAAAATCTCCCGAAAAGGAAGATACAATATGAAACCTATTACTGGTATATCAGTCCCACTGAGAAAGATCAGAGACAGGAAAGCATCAAAAGCCATGGCATTCCTAACCTTGTGTTACATTTTTAAAACTCATGAAAATGATGGTTCTTTGCAAAGAAGTACATAAATGCTAAATGGAGTTGATAAATGTTTCCAGATAAGCAGGCCCGTCCCAATGTCTCAAGTTATTGAAAGCAGAGTAGCAACCCACTTCTTCATGTCGTACTGAGATTGGCAGAGGGGAAATGTGATATATATTCCCAATATAATCTTGGGAATATATGAAGTAAAAGTTAGATCAATGGGGAAAGGGGATGACTGCTATTTCCTACATTAATGGTTGCCCCCGTGCGGAAGCCTCTCTAGTCTATATCAATCAAATCCCCAGATTCATAAGCATAATCCATTCTCAAAGTTGTGCCAACAGTCATTCTTGGAACTGAGCAGCTATTGAAAGGACTGATAAAATCTGAGCCACAGTTATGTGGAAGAATGTTTTCCTTAGTTCTCTGAGGTCTATTTCTGAATGGGCACGAGTAGGAGATCTAGACATGGAGGAACGAAAGAAGCGTGGAAGAGGCTCAGCCTACTTACTCATGGCATTCCAGGGTGGGGAGAGTTAGTGTTACAGTTCTTTCTGTCTGTCTGGCCTGCTCAGATGTTTCATGACTCATATAGACAGCACAGTCCACATCGACACACCAAACTGCTGCCGGCATCAACTTCCCTCCGCCCTGTGCGTTCCCACAGAGAGGGCCTCCTCAGGGTGCCACCGGTCAGAGAATGTCGTCTGGTGGCCCCCAGGGGGAGGTCCTTCTCTGTGGGCGCTCCGGATTTATGGAATTGGTTGCCGGTCGAGCTCCGGATGGCGCCCGACCTTCGCTCCTTCCGACGCGATCTGAAGACTCACTTATTCGAACAAGCTGGCCTGGCCTGATGGGGGATGGGTTGGGTTTTTACTCTTGTTTTTTTTAATATATCTATTTATTGTTTTAGCATGGGCATTGTATTTAATTCTTTTTTAACTTTTGTATTTTTATATGTTTGCCCTGTTCACCGCCCTGAGTCCTTCGGGAGAAGGGTGGTATATAAATAAAATTATTATTATTATTATTATAAACAACCCATTTAATCTATTCACGTATCGGTTGACATGTGGTACATAATCACCCCATGCGGGGAAATGTGCATTGCCCAGCTGGGTGGCATTCTTCCTCTCACCTCTTTGAGATATCCAAGATTTCCAAAGATAATCACCGTAGTTTGTTTAGACATGACCATCGCTGTTCTCCTTTCGCTCCTAGACTGGTTTTTAGCCAAGCTGTGTAAATTACATAGACAGGTAATGAACCTCAGCCTGGGAATAGTTCCCAGATTCCAAACACAGACTATCTGAGTGAAACAGCATTTTCCCAACCACTGCTAATCAAGAAAAAAGTGCCCAAATGTCTCTTCAAAATTCTCCACCACTAATTTAGGCAAGCCAGCTGCTGGTTGCTTCAACCTCTTCCAGAGTGGTGGTCCACAGCCAAGAATGAAATATACAAAGATCCTTATTTTCAGTTCCCCCCACACCCATTTTTTTTAGAAAAAATCTCTACAATTCACCATGACAACTTATCTGGAACTCCTTTTCAAACAGTATTGTGAGCTTGCTAAGATAGACCAGGCAGGAAACATGACCAGATGAGTTAATTGTACTTTATTGTAAAGCTACATTAACAGAGTCTTGCATGGTTGAAAGTCTACAGTCCTTCTCTGTGTTTCCTTTACAGCTTGACAAATCAGGGAGGGTCCCTCCCGTGCCTCCTTTTCCACTCCTCGTGAAGCTGAAGGCTATGACCTCTCTTATCTGACCATCCCCATTTCTTCCCCTGGTCTTTTAAGGTCTTTCTCACACCCCATTGAGTGCATGAAAGACAATGCATGGACTTGGAAGTCACTCCATCTGTATTTTTATTCCTGCAAACAGAAACTGTTGAGGATTATAAGCCCAGAGGACCTTGCCCATCTTTGGGTTCAAGGCTCATATTTCGTATGACAAGTGGGGCTTTATTTTTACAAACTAAAGGATTCGAAAGAACCTTTATTGTCAAAGTACAACCATTGAGATTGGCTGAGCCTCCCTTTGTGCCCCCACCCCCAACTTACAGTGACACAACCCCTCCATCTTATTACACCATGTGAGCTAATTGCACAATGCACCGGCTTCGCAAGTCAATCATGCATAAAGTTTATAAAATTATTTCCCATTCAAAAGCCTGACAGCCCATGGATAAAAGCTGTTCTTCAGCCTGTTGGTACAGCTGGCTATACTCCAATATCTCCTACCCGATGGTAGGAGAGTAAAGAGATACCGTCCAGGGTGTGAGTCATCCCTGAGAATCTTCCTCACTCTTCCAAGGCAACGAGCCCTGGCAAGGTCATCCAGTGGTGTCAGGGGACAGCCCACAACGTCTTGTGCTGTGCTCACCACCCTCTGTAATACTTTCCTATCCGCAGCTGTCAGGCCAGCATACCAAAACACAATACAGTGCGATAGGACGCTCTCTATAGTAGACCGGTAAAAGAGGGTCATTAGCCGTTGTTCTACCCTGTTCTTCCCCAAGACCCTGAAGAAGTGAAGTCTCTGTTGGGCCTTTCTGGCCACCTGGGTTGTATTAACTTTACAGGTAAGATCTGGAAAGCCAAAATAATGTCCCATTGCTCCTTTATTTTATTTTTTTCCTTTAAAGGAAGGAAACATCTCACAAAGATGGTTCTTGTGCTCCCAGATACTTGAGATGGAAGCAGGAAGCCAGTGACCAGACGGTATGGCATAAGCGGCACGGGGCGCTCTCAAATCCCAGTCGGGAAAGTTTTCCTGTATGTATGTCAGATTTTTTTTTTGAAAAAAAAAAGGCTTCTTAAAAAGAACAGCAGTAATAAAATGCAACAGTAAAATTCACCACAGACACCAGGCTGTCAGATGGCAGGCCAAGAAACTCCCAGATTCACTCCAGGAAAAGAACAATTTGCCAAGAGAAACTGAAGCAGGCGGATCCAATTTGTTTGGACAGCATAATGTATGTTTAAGAGTGTTTAGAAGGGGGGAAACCAGCAAAGACAGCTCAATTAAAGAAAAAAGAGAGACAAAAACTATATTTACATACAGCCACTAGAATGACAAAAATAGATGCTTTATTTTGCAGATCTGACCTTTTGATGGGCAAGGTCTTAGCAGCAGAGGTAGGTGTGAGGCTTTTGTAAGGATAGGAATCTCTTATCATCACTCTTCTTGAAAACCAACCCCAACCTCCTGCTTGTTATTGTTATTCTTAGGACCTAGCCTTGGCTGCAAATCTGCCTTTCCTCAATGGAGACCATTCAGGTAAGTTGAGTATAGGGACACAAAGTTTCCTTGGGATAATTAATTAATTGAAAGCATCAGATTAAGATTTGCAATGTCTCCATTTACTTTCCCATCCAGGCAAATTTCTGTCAGGTGTTACATTTCCCTTACCTGCAAGGATTTGGTTTTAATCTCATTTAATCCTATTTGTGATGTGTCATAATTTAAAACAGGGGTCTTCACACTTGGCTCTTTTATGACTTGTGGACTTCAACTCCCAGAATTCCTCAGCCAGGCATGCTGGCTGAGGAATTCTGGGAGTTGAAGTCCGCAAGTCATAAAAGGGCCAAGTTTGAAGACCCCTGACTTAAAATCATGGAAATTAAGGTTTGAAGGGATCTTAGAGATCATCTAGTTCAGCCTTCTTCCCAAGACAGCAACCCACTTCTTCAACATTCCTGACCGATGGCCATCCAGCTTTCTGTTTGAACATCTCCAGTCTGTTGCACTGTCGAATTGTTGAACTTCCTGTCATTCAGCCCAAATCCTACTCTACTACAGTAGGTTTTTTGCCCTGCTTTCAGCCACAGTTTGGAACAGTTTAGCCCCTTGAAATCTTCTAGACATGTTATCAAATATTATAATTTAATTTTATTTTAATTTTATATTGTATTGTTTTTAAATTTTGCCTTGTAAACCGCCCTGAGTCCTTTGGGAGTAGGGCGGTATATAAACCGAATAAATAAATAAATAAATAAATAAATAAATAAATAAATAAATAAATAAATAAATAAATAAATAATAAATATGCCAGAATGTCAACATTCAGGGGCCACAACTTTCCATTTCAATTTTCTTTTGCTATACATTAAGATATAAAACACCTTATTCGAAATGGTCCTAAAACCTAATAACTCTACAGTAACAACAGAAGGGAAATATATTGTTTTTATTCAGCTTTTATTTTGGAAATAAAGTTTCCATAAATAAAGTTTCCAAAAATTACTGAAATTATTATTTTTGAAAATCATTTGTGGTAAGAATCAGAGGGGACAGTGGGCATAAAATGCACAATTGCGTCTCTCACAATTTAGAAGTGGGCCAGGGTTACCTGACTGGGGGTGTGCAAAAATTATTACACCAAATCAGGTTAGTTTCATAATTTAAATGCCTCAAACATTTGAATCTGATCAGAACTGACCTGCATCTCCCTGGAGTTGTGTTTGACAGGATTTTATGGCTTATTATCTCTGTCAATAAAAATGCTTGGGGGGAAAAACTCTCTTTGTTTCTGAAAATTCATCTAAGAATTGATTAATTCAGATCTCCACACCTGACCTGATTCCCATCAGACCATCTACTCATCAATATAAAACTGCTCAAATCAATCAGGAGTGAAATTAGTAGGTAGTATCTCTCTGCATGTAACTGTACTATTGAGTGTTAAATGCTTAGGTACTCCCTTAGAATATGTAGGCATTTAATGCCCTCTGCAAAGGCACTGAGGTCATGACATTACCATGACTACCTGAGAAGAAATAAGAACTAAATTTGAAGAACTAGGGAGAGAAATTATTAGGTGGCTTTGCTCTTTCAGCATTGCTATGTATAATCATAATCATAATAGTAAAGTTGGAAGGGACCTTGGAGGTCATCTAGTCCAACCCCCTGCTCAGGCAGGAAACCCTATACCATTTCAGACAAATGGCTGTCCAGTCTCTCCTTAAAAACTTCCAGTGTTGGAGCATTCACCGCTTCTGGTGGCAGGTTGTTCCACAGGTTAATTGTTCTAACTGTCAGGAAGTTTCTCCTTAGTTCTAGGTTGCTTCTCTCCTTGATTAGTCTCCATCCGTTGCTTATAAGTTGAGAAGTTACTTTACAGAGGATGGGTGCAGCCCAAAGATCACAGAACAGCGATCAAGCAAAAATAGGTGGGAACTTCACACAGTTTTCCCACCTAGAAGATCAACATGTTCAGCTAGATAAACAGGAACAAGGCAGTTTGATTTCCTGCCATTAATGACAGCAGAAAATGCAAAGTTCACTTCCATGTTGCAAGATCATCTGGTGAACAGGAAATTGACTGCTGGTGCCTTTGGTGGCATGGACGCTGGACACCTCCTCCCAACTGTGTCTAGCCAAGCTTCTGATGTCAGTTAGTGTCTTTGAGAAATAAGTGAACTTCACAGTTTCAGAGAGAAAGCAGGAAGTGTTGTCACCTCAATCTTCCCACCGCCAGTCCAGTGATGAGAGAAGAAGATTGATGAGATGTTTATGAATGGAAGGGGAGAATATGTATAAAGGGATACATGTCCATCAAAGCTAAGCCTTGGCTCAGCCACAATAAACAGTGTCCAGGCTCCAAATAATGTCCCAGTTGTACTCTTGAGCAATCAGTGGAATTTTAATACTGGTGGAATTCATCTGCTACTGGTCTCAGTTATTTAATGGATTGTTTTTGAGAACTGGGCACTTTCAAGTTACTAGAAAACGCAGAAAGCCGTTCCTTCTCTTTCCACACAAAATGTTGCTTTTTATAACCCATAAAACCCCTTGAAATTCCCAATTGCAACAGGTCTAATCAGAAGACACACAACTGAAAAGTTTTATTAGCTCTGCCAGCATCAAATTAACCCATACTTGGAGGAAGGTAATTTATTTTACAAACCAGATAATCCACTTTAGATGCAACTAAGGTTTCATCTAAACCACATACCTTCGTTGTTCTGAAAACATGTTCAAATACCAGGCTTAGTATGGATAAACAAGATCAGGATTTATTTTATAAATACATTTCGGGAATAACATATAGAGGTGGATATCTCTGAATTTGAATTTTGGCAACCGTGGAAGAGAACCTCCTTTTCAACTTGGTGAATGTCCTGAATGGGTAGAGATGGAGAACCTTCCTGAATGGTAACCTTAAATTGTGGTCTCCCATGCCAAAACTGCCTGGAAATTGCTGTCCGGATTCCAAAGGATGGCAGAGAGCGGGACCCCTGATTAGTGGATCCCCTCACTCCTTTAATCCTCCCATCAGATTGTGTGAAGACCAGGAGAAGAATGGAAAGAATGTGAGTCATAAACACCCAGGAGATAGGAGGAACTAGGCTGGTACATCTATCATCTGGTATATGGCAACTCAGTCAAGGTAGCCAGAAAATTGAGAAGTATTATTTCAAGGTTTCTGAAAGACCTTTCCTCAAATGAAATCCATCTTGCAGTTTCTCAGATTCTATATTTAACCCTAAAAGCAGCATTAAAGACACTTAACTCAAATCTGTGTAATTGCTTCCTTGGCAGAAGCTTGAGATTGGAAAAGGAACATTTCTTAAAAATAGCACCCTTATATACCGTAAAGGTCTTTCCATTCTCAGTTAAACATCTTTGCACAGTAGTACTGCACACGGTTCCCTGAATTTAAGCAGGGGTACAATATGCACTGATACTCTTTGCGGATTCAACGGTTAAAATATGTGAATCTCCAGAATGGAAGAATGGCTTCCATTTGAACACTGAAAAAAGTTGGGAACCACTGATTTATTACATTGTGGGCTGGTGGTCTTTGTGCTGGCAGCTTTAAAATAATGCATGCTAAATACCTCGGAATACCTCGGGGAATACCTCGGGGACCACCTGCTGCCGGCGTCAACTCCCCTCCGCCCTGTGCGTTCCCACAGAGAGGGCCTCCTCAGGGTGCCTCCAGTCAGAGAATGCCGGCTGGTGGCCCCCAGGGGGAGGGCCTTCTCTGTGGGCGCCCCGGCTTTGTGGAATCAACTGCCGGTGGAGCTCCGGATGGCACCGGATCTCAGCTCCTTCCGGCGCGGGTTAAAGACCCACCTGTTTGAACAAGCTGGCCTGGCCTGATGGGGAGTTAATTTGGGTTTTAAATATTTGTATATTTTATTGTTTTATCTTGGGCATTAATTTAATTCTATTTTAACTTTTGTAGTTTTGTACTTTTATCATATGCCCTGTTCACCGCCCTGAGTCCCTTGGGAGAAGGGCGGTATAAAAATTTAATAAAAACTAAAACTAAACTAAACTAAATATTTGAAGCACCATAAAGTACCATTTTCACCATCTTATTTGTTATTTGATATTTTAGCTCCTCGTGCTTTTTAAACATGGGTCTTCACTGAGCTTGCTCATTCGACACTCTTCCATGCAAATGGTCCCAAAATTGTGATACCAAAAATAAAGGGAACCATAAACATCTTTATTTTGTGTATCTTGCTGATAATAACTGGGATTAGAAGCTAAAGCTTGGGAACTGGACGACGTCCACATTACTTTATCAAGCACACAACCGTCATATTCAGAACCCTTTAATAATATAAACCCAGAAACGCATTCCTTAAATGGGACGTTGTACTGAAAAAAATATCAGCTGTTGCAGAGGAAAATTGCACAATAAAAGTTCCAGTCCTCTCTGAAAAGGGACAATGGCAAACTACTTTTCCTTTTGCTGCCAAGAAAACTTCCTGCAGATGAAGTGATTCGAAGCTGAACTTAACGCAGAAGACTCACCTTTTTTACCTAGATAAAGGGGTAGGAAACCTTGGCTCTTTTATGACTTGTGGACTTCAACTCCCAGAATTCCTGAGTCAGCTGACTCAGGAATTCTGGGAGTTGAAGTCCACAAGTCATAAAAGAGCCAAGGTAGCCTAGCCCTGATTCCTAGAATATACCAGGTTTCTGTACAAATAAAATGGTAAGCTAATCCTTATCCACAAAGCAGGTTGAAACTGAACACTAGACTTTTCTGCAGCACGTTTTCTATTGGTGGTCCTGCCAAAATAGAGATTTAAGATTAATTTTTATAGAGCGATACAGCTCATTGTATCACACTGTAATGTATTTAATCTTTAAGGTTGGTAGAATGATGATTTACCTTACATTTTGATACATCTGTTTTTGCCTTATGTCTACTTCCGCACAATGACCCTTCAGCACGGATTCACTAGTGAGGCTCTGCATATGTTCTTGACCAAAAACTGTTTTATACATGAAGGGCAAAGATGTGATTCTCTTGGTTTTTATGAGTCAGGCACCACTTTTGGGGCTTGTCCCACAGTTTTCATGCGCTTCCTAAATTCAGAACAGTAACGAATGGTCTGGTTTCATCCACCATAGCTGGAAAAGATACCAAGAGATGATGTGTAGGCAAATCTGGAGTAACATCAACCATGACTTTAGTTATACCCATGAAGAAACACCTAAACCTCTTGATTCCTAAATTTAAGCTTCCTTTTAAAGCCCATCTACTCCAACTCAATGTCTTTGAGAATATTCTAGGATCCTGCAACTGGTTTTCTGGCCAGTTTAGTTATTTAATTTGTCTTTGTTTTTCAGGATTTCATTCCGGTAGAAACATATTCATGGAGGTGGTAAGTGGAGAGGGAAGAAACTATGGAATACCAGACAGACCGATTATTATGTGAATGGGGTAAAACCTTGATTTGATTCATAATTCATTTTGTGCATTTGAGTCAGTGTTGATTCCTGAAGACTAACTAGACACGTCCTTGCAGTTTTCTTGGCAAGATTTCAGAAGTGGTCTGCCATTGCCTGTTTCGTAGGGCTGAGAGAGAGGGACTGGGTCAAGGTCACTCACCTGGCTTTGTGCCCATGGCTGCACTAGAACTCACAGTCTCCTGGATTCTGCCCAGTGCTTTTTATCACCACCCCAACCTGGTTCTCTAAAATGTTGATTTAAAAATTGTTTATGGGAGAGAGGAATTCAGATTTGTGTATCTTGCCTCAATTGACATCACTTACCTTATTTGCATAATCATCTAATTAAACTAAATCACACATCATTTGCAGCAAAACTTTGATTTATCAGATAACAGTCCAAATGAAAAATGGACATCATATCTGAAATCCAATGAGGAGGAATAGAATTTTCTGGGAACTGTACAGCATTAGCATGCATGCATTGTTTTATTTAAGGCTAGGACAATGACTTTGTGAACTCTGGTGCTCCTTTTGTTGGAATGATAGACCCTCAAGAAAGAGAAGGAAATGGATATAAATAAACAGTGAGACAGCATTAAGAACAGGCTATATATAGTCTCTGCTCTCACAATCTCTGCCAGAAAAGACCTCCTAATATATTAGAACAACTTCCTCAATTTCTAAAAAATAATAAGTCAGTATCCAATTCAGAATTTCCTTTAAATGGTATGCAGACTCCAGGCTCTAAATGAGAGGCTAATATTTAGTGATTTAGATGACGGAAGTAAAATGGTTTTGCCACTAATTCTCTGCAAATGAGTTTGGACAGTTTACAGAGCAGCAGAATCACAGATGGAACAAAACCTGGACACCTTCTAGAAAAAGAAAAAAAAAATCCAACTGATTTTTGAACATAGAAGAGGTGACCTGAACTTAGTTTTCCCAAAACAAAGCTAGTTTAAATGCTCACATAGCATTTATAGTACACGGAAAGAGGATTAACCGCACATCCCAATATAAATTTGTCCAGAAGAAATTTGCCCTGCATTTGGAAAAAATAAAGCAGGTTGGATTTAATTGATCCACACTTTCATAGTGGAAATGGCTAAAATAAACATACTGTAGGCATGCCACTTTCTCCACTAAACCTATTCATTTATAAATATTAATATCTTTGCTTTTAATTTACATCTCGTTTCATCTCCCCCCCAGACCCTTTTTCTATCTTGCTACTCTGATCATTTTGTTTTATGAGATTTTTAAGCTGATGGGAAAAGTTTCCTGTGTACATTTTATCGGGTGCCTAATGCTTTCTCTGTACATTAAGTGCTTGAGGAATAGTAAATTATTATGAGGTACTAGAACCACGTGGGCGATACGGCTTCGGCTTGACTGTACCATGGAATTAATTTTAAAAGCATACTTTTGCCATGCTTTTATTCTGTGTCTTTGAGACCGATAGATCTGGCTGTGTTTTTTTGTTGTTGTTGTTTTTCAAATCACTTTAAAAAAACACACACTTCATTTGTGGAAAGAAAGCACACAGATAATCAGATAATAGTACTCTCTCTCTCTCTCTCTCTCTCTCTCTCTCTCTCTCTCTATATATATATATATATATATATATATATATATATATATATATATATATATATATGTGTGTGTGTGTGTGTGTGTGTGTGTGTGTGTGTGTGTGTGTGTGTAAATTTTAAATTGCTAACAAAGAATTAAGGGAGACTGATATGCATTTCTAAAAACAGTTAACAAGCATTTAACACACACACACACACACACACACATATATATGTAAATTACTAAATAGTTAACAAGTATTTGACATATATATATATATATATATGTATATATGTATGTATATATATATATATATATATGTATATATGTTTTCTGAGGTTTTCGCGGGTGTTTGTATGTGGATCTTTGGTTACTGCCTTGTCATGGCGAAGGGGCTTACGTAATTCAATGAAGCTATGAGCTATGCCGTGCAGGGCCACCCAAGATGGAAAGGTCATAGCCGAGAGTTCTGACAAAACGTGACCCACTGGAGAAGGAAATGGCAACCCACTCCAGTATCTTTGCCATGAAAACCCTATGGACAGTACCAAAAGACAAAATGATATGACGCTGGAAGATGAGACCCTCAGGTCGGAAGGCGTCCAATATGCTACTAGGGAAGAGCAGAGGGCTAGTACTAGTAGCGCCAGAAAGAATGAAGCGACTGGGCCAAAGCCGAAAGGACGCTCAGCTGTGGATATGTCTGGTGGTGAAAGGAAAGTCCGATGCTGTAAAGATTCTTTCTCCATAGGAACCTGGAATGTAAGATCCATGAATCAAGGAAAGCTGGACATGGTCAAACAAAAGATGACAAGACTGAACATCGACATCTTAGGTATCAGTGAACTAAAATGGACAGGAATGGGTGAATTTAATTCAGATGACTACTGCGGGCAAGAATCCCTCAGAAGAAATGGAGTAGCCTTCATAGTCAATAAAAGAGTAGGAAAAGCAATACTGGGATACAATCCCCAAAATGATAGAATGATCTCAGTTTGAATCCAAGGCAAACCATTCAATATCACAGTAGTCCAAGTCTATGTCCCAACCACTGGTGCTGAAGAGGATGAAATTGACCAGTTCTATGAAGCCCTACAGCACCTTATAGAACTAACACCAAAAAATGATGTCCTTATCATCATGGGGGATTGGAATGCTAAAGTAGGAAGCCAAAAGATAACCGGAATAACAGGCAAGTTTGGCCTTGGAGTACAAAATGAAGCAGGGCACAGGCTGATAGAATTTTGTCAAGAGAATACGATGGTCACAGCAAACACTCTTTTCCAACAACCCAAGAGACGGCTCTACACATGGACATCACCAGACGGTCAACACAGAAATCAGATTGACTATATGCTCTGCAGCCAAAGATGGAGACGCTCTATACAGTCAGTAAAAACAAGACCAGGAGCTGACTGTGGCTCAGACCATGAGCTTCTTGTTGCAAAGTTTATGTTTAAACTGAAGAAAGTAGGGAAAAGCACTAGGCCAGTCAGGTATGAATTAAATCATATCCCTGTTGAATATACAGTAGAGGTGACAAATAGATTTAAGGAATTAGATCTGATAGACAGAGTGCCTGAAGAACTATGGACAGAGGTTCGCAACATTGTACAAGAAGTAACAACTAAAACCATCCCAAAGAAAAAGAAATGCAAGAAAGCAAAATGGCTGTCTGCGGAAGCTTTGCAAATAGCTGAGGAAAGGAGGGAAGCGAAAGGCAAGGGAGAAAAAGAAAGATATGCCCAACTGAATGCAGAATTCCAGAGAATAGCTAGAAGAGATAAGAATGCCTTCTTAAATGAACAGTGCAAAGAAATAGAAAAAAAAAACAATAGAATAGGGAGGACCAGAGATCTCTTCCAGAAAATTGGAGATATGAAGGGAATGCTTAATGCAAAAATGGGCATGATAAAGGACCAAAATGGCAGGGACCTAACAGAGGCAGAAGAGATTAAGAAGAGGTGGCAAAATTACACAGAAAAAACTATACAAGAATGAGCTTAACGTCCCTGATAATCACAATGAGGTGGTCACTGACCTTGAGCCAGGCATCCTAGAATGTGAAGTAAAATGGGCCTTAGAAAAGGTGAGCAACAACAAAGCTAGTGGAGGTGACAGTATTCCAGCTGAGCTATTCAAAATCTTAAAAGACGATGCAGTAAAAGTGCTACACTCAATTTGCCAGCAAATTTGGAAAACTCAACAGTGGCACAGGATTGGAGAAGATCAGTTTATTTCCAATTCCAAAGAAAGGCAGTGCCAAAGAATGTTCAAACTATCGCACCATTGCACTCATATCTCATGCTAGTAAAGTTATGCTTAAAATCCTACAAGCTAGACTTCAGCAGTATGTGGATCGAGAATTACCAGAAGTACAGGCAAGATTTAGAAGAGGCAGAGGAACTAGAGATCAAATTGCCAACATATGCTGGATCATGGAGAAAGCTAGAGAATTCCAGAAAAACATCTACTTCTGCTTCATTGACTATGCTAAAGCCTTTGATTGTGTGGATCATAACAAACTGTGGCAAGTCCTTAAAGAGATGGGCGTACCAGACCATCTTATTTGTCTCTTGAGAAACCTATATGTGGGCCAAGAAGCAACAGTGAGAACTGGACACAGAACCACTGATTGGTTCAAAATTGGGAAAGTAGTCCGGCAAGGCTGTATACTGTCGCCTTGCCTATTTAACTTATATGCAGAGCACATCATGAGAAAGGCAGGGCTAGATGAATCAAAAGCTGGAATTAAGATTGCTGGAAAAAATATCAACAACCTAAGATATGCAGATGATACCACTCTAATGGCAGAAAGTGAAGAACTAAAGAGCCTCTTGTTGCGGGTGAAGAAGGCGAGTGCAAAAGTTGGGTTGACACTTAACATTAAGAAAACCAAGATCATGGCATCCAGCCCTCTCAATTCCTGGCAAATAGATGGGGAAGAAATGGAGGTAGTGACAGATTTTATTTTCCTGGGCTCCAAGATCACTGCAGATGGGGACTGTAGCCAAGAAATTAAAAGACGCTTGCTCCTCAGAAGGAAAAGGCATGTGTTGGTTTTTCCTTTAGGTTGTAGATTTACCAAGGCAAACACAGAATGTTACTATTAACCAAACAGTTGCCATCTAGGATTGACTTGAAGCAATAAACGATATCAATGAGTTTTAAAGGAATGTAGGACCATATGCAAACACCTCAGGGAAAAGAGCTGCGTGGTGGTTTGTGTGTGTGTGTGTGTGTACTCATGTGTGTTGGCACCTTCCATCACTGTCATTTAAGAAAGTTATGAAGAAAAGGGCTAATGCAATCCAGAGTGTCAGCTGAGAATGCTGTTCTATCCAGTAGTTGTTACAGTACACAAAGCTTTTCAAACTTTGCTCCAAATCTCCTCGCCTCCCGAAAGATTCTGTCCTTGAGGTGTCATATTAGCACTCTGCTCTGGAGACCAATTATTTGTGGACATGTGAGAGCTATTAGACAATGCGATCTACATTCTTCGAAAATGAAAAAAATGCAAGGCAACATTACATTTTATAAATGCAAGATGTTTATTATTACTACACCAGCAATAAATGTTTAGAAACTGGAGAAGATTCACAATGGTCCTGAGCGGGAACATATGACTGCAGAGTCATTTAATTTTGGCATGGAATAAAAGTGTCTGGAAGCTATTATGCATTTAGCCCTCAATGAGCATTTAATTATATCAATAGAAGAACACGGTTTCTGTTGCGTGCTTTATGATGAATGTCTTCATTTATTCACATTACAACGAATGAAAGACGAGTTCAGGCCAGATGTGGGAGCCCATTAATTTTGAGGAGGCTCCTCTGAAACTTCCCAGGCCAAAGTGTTGACCATCAGTGGAGCTCCCCATGGTCAGAAGGTTTTGTGTTTCTCACATTGTGAGATACGGTTGCATAATGATGGACATGGATGGAGAAGGCCAAGAACTATAGTCATTCTCCATTGTTGGATCATGTTATGAGATTCCTCCTTTAATAAGGAAACCAAAGCTGGTATTCACGTGGGCTAGTATAAATAGAAACCATTTTTTCTTCATTTCATCATTACACTTTTTTGATACTTCAGGAGAAGTGAAGAAACATCCCTAATTCCAACCTTTCTCCATGTCTTTTGATGCTCATCAACTATACCAGGGATAGGCAACCTTGGCTCTTTTATGACTCGTGGACTTCAACTCCCAGAATTCTTGAGCCAGCATGGCTCAGCTTCGAAACCTCTCCCTTTTCCCTCAGCACGGCTGGTTCAGGAATTCTGGGAGTTGAAGTCCACAAGTCATAAAAGAGCCAAGGTTGTCTACCCCTGCCCTATACAATGATTGTGGCCCCACCTGCTGTTCACTTCTTTTAAACCTTTTCTGGAAAATCTTTCCACAGCTTCTGGATTTTGTGCTTGCTGATTAGGTAGGTTTGTTGTTATAGAAATGGCTAGTAGAGATTACTGTGTAAAACTAAAAAGTCGAATCTACAATGATATTACCTTCTGCTCTGTTTAAAAGAGTCAGAAGTCGCTTCCCCCCCTTCTACCTTACACTTTCTCCTCTTCCCTTTTTCCTCCCTTTGTTTCCCATTATTTTCATTTTATTTTGCATTTTATATTCCGATAAACTAATAAAAGCTTGAAAATGGAAGTATCGCAGAGAGAGAAATAGTTTGTTCAGTTTCTTGACTATGATCAGCTGGCAAAGTCTTGAGATAAAAATTTAATAAATAATAATAAATACAAATAAAAATTTAAAATATTACTCTGGGTCTCTCTAAGTAAAGGAACAGATATAAATTTGTTTTGTTAAAATGCAGATATCATAAAATAATAGAACAAATTATTAAAATATTAACTATTTAAATCAAAGTTGCAGTCATAATAATGACCGCAAGCCGTCTGGTGTTACCTCATGGTAAGATGGACAGCCAGTAATTTTTATAAACAAAAACAAACAAACAACCGTTTAGACTAATCTGCACTAAATCAATCTAAGGCTACCAGATTGGGGCTGAAAATATCCAGATGATCACAAGTTGGCAGCAAAGAGGCACAAAGCATTCTAACTCCAAGTCTATTCCTTAAAGTCTTTTCATCTCTCTCTCTCTCTCTCTCTTTCTCTCTCTCTCTCTCTCTCTCTCTCTCTCTCTCTCTCTCTCTCTCTCTCTCTCTCTCTCTCTCTGTTTTCAGTAAGCTTGAAAAAAAAAAGTTGGCTGCCTTAAGAGATCCATTAATTTTAATAAGGAGATTCCTAAAGCAGCGGGAACTCTCTTTCAGGCTCATCTGGAAATGTGAAAAAGAGGAGATGCTTCTGTGAACTTTACTCTTGACGGTCCCATTAGAGTCTTTTGTGCTGGTTACAGTTAAGGGATCGAGGGAAATCTGCAGAAGCCGGGCAGTCTCAGGGCTGATTAGTGCTTGACTAGGAGAATATTGCAAACTCCCAGGACTGTAGATGGGAGGGAGAGGATGAAGTCCATTTTGAGAGAAAGGCATGGCAATAAAACTCCATGAATAATAACACCATGGTCACTGCCAAGAGTCAATGTGGCTCAAGGGCGGCTTTATTTTTTAATCAGCATTAGTAGGCTTTTATTCAAGCCTCTTGGTGTGGGGAGGTTATGAATAAAAACGGGACTAGGAGGAGAGCAATGAAAAGGCTAAGCTCTTAGGGGACTTCCAACTATACCCTGATAAACATTGAGCCCATAGTAAACCAGGCGTGACTGTTTTTAAAAAGAAACAAGTATGGATGATTGACATTGTAGTAGCTGAAGACTGAAGGGGCAATAAAAAAAACAACCCTTAAAAATGAGGAAATATAAAGACTTCTTGAATGGTAAAGGATTTGAGATTGCTTTCAAAAAATACTATATTTGTCCCAGTTTCCACCTGTAAATATACCGTACTCAATTCCTTAAAATGGACAATATAATTCCCATTTGGAGGACACACCTAATATGGATGTGAATCAGCTTGGAAACCTAAGCCAAATGAACTTGGTAAATCTCTTCAGTTGGGACCCTTAATGCCGCATTCATACATATATGTATTTCAATAGTCTGAAACAGTCCAAATTTATTCGATTTAAAATGCTGAATCTTTGCACACCATTAGTGCCTAGTAATATCATGGATTTAAATATTTTACTTTCAGGAAGAGCAGCACAATCTGGTTGCCAGTAGACAATTGTCCAAATACGGCTGCAAGCATTGCAGAAACAGCCTAAAACAATCTAGTATTCATAGTTGTGTTTTTTTTTTGCCCCGTGTGCTATGTCAGGAACAGCAGAAGTCATGGCATGCCAAAACAATCCTGCCTTTTTCTCTTTCATTTCACTCTCCAGCTTTTTAATCCAATATGCAGACCTTGGCTGACTTCCCATTCCTGTAAGCGAATGAGTTACGAACCCCATACCCTTGTTGTCTTCTGTTGATAAACAGGCCATTATTCTGTTTTACAGACCTGTTGTTTTTAGAGGCTGAAAGGTTTACCAAAGATGATTTAGGGAAGGGCGTTATTAGAACGGCATTGCTGAAAATGACATGAAGGACTGTTCTGGCACGGCTCCAGTCAAATTCACAAAAGCTGCTTTTTGTTCATAAACCAAAGTGATCAGCTCTGTTGATACACAGTGAAATCTTTGACATCAGTTGTACGAATGACAAACGATAGCCAATGCACCATAAAGGCAATTTAAAGCTAATCGAAAATTTGTTTTGCTTGCTCACGCATACACATACAAAACATACCCACATACAAAACACACTCGTACAAATACATACACACCACACCAGATCCATAGAGGAATGTTCAATCTGTAAGCTATATCACATTTAAGAGTTAGAACTTCAAACTTTTTCTCCCTACCTCGATCATTTCCCTCACTTGTGGTGTTTCCGGTCTTCCAGTTTTAAGACAAGTATTATTAACTTTTCTTTCTTAAGGGAAAGAGGTAAGAACAGATAAGTCTGTTCATCTTTGGAAGCTGTACGATTTTGATGGATAAAGCTGTCTTCTGCAGAAAGAATTTATCGAAGTAGTACAAACTTACAAAAGATAATGCCTTCCCCACATGTGTGTTAAGAAAGAAGGTTTATTTATATTTTTAGTAGAAAACAAAGGAATGACTTTCTGACAACCTCAATGGAAGCTTTTACTTGGCCCTTCCTAAACTGGCTCCGATGGTCACACATTCCGTATCTTCTGATGATTACACCAAACACCCAACAGTTTTTGAAAGCATGCAAATGGTTTTTCTTGTAAGCCTGCGCACCCTATCCTAAAACATGCATAAAGATGTTTTAATATTTCTTTCCTAAAAAGGCCTTTGTGGAATCCTCTCCCTCTCTTTCCTTGTTATTCCAAATATAGAACTGAATCCTACTCTGAAAATCCTTTTGGAGTTGAGCTTCTACTCAAAGGTAGCTGTGGCCACGAGAGCTTTTGTGTAGTTACAGCTGGTGTGATAGCTACAATTTCATCTGGATTGTGAGGCCTGACTCCAGGTCACTCAAGCAAAACCCAACATTTTTTGAAATTCATAACAGGAAAAGCAACAAACATTTTTTTCAGCTCCACTTGCTGCCCTCCATTTGTTTTCCTTTCTCTTTCTGATCCTTAACCGAAAATGGCAAAAAAATAAAAACAATAAACAAAACAAATAAAAATAAACAAAACAAATCCCACAAACAATAGTGTTAAAATAACCATTCTTCTTTTCTCAGGAAAAAAAATAAAGAAGAAAAATCTTAGGAACCTTTTAGCTGAAAAATATGAAATGTAAGATAATTTTTTAGTCTGGGGTTTGGAAGAGACTAATTTTTATTAAGACGTTAAGATATTTTGTTCCATCCCTCATGACAGCAGAATTAACATTACTGTCAGTCTCCACGGTCCTTCCTTCCAAGTATTTGAATTATCATCTTCTATCTACATTTATGAGGCATTTTAAAACTTGGACATCTTTCAGTGAGATCATGAACCTTTCCTGAGTATCTAACAATACATATTTTATATTAATTTAACTTCTATTTTATAAGTCAAATAAAGTTATTCCTTTCAAATTTGACTCTTTCTAAACTGAATAGATGAGATCTGAAGAGGCCAGATGTTCAGCTTGACATCACAGTAAGGGCTGCTTAGTCAAACATCTGTATGTCTTATGACATTCTCCTCACCTTGTTGCCTTAGAGTAGGAGTGAGCAAACCACAGCTGGCAGGCCAAATTTCAGCACTGGAATTTTGGCCCCTTTTCTGGGATTTTGGACAGATTTAAGCTGGAGGAAATCTCCTGTGATGTTTCTCATTCTTAATCCTCCCCCAGTTTCCATCTACCGAAACCCAACCATTCATCAGAAAGAACTGCAGCTTCCTACATCTTAGTCAGGAAGCATTGCTGTCAGTCTTCATTCCCTTAGAGATGAGGGGAAAAGGGGAGAGTTCAGATTATTAGGGAAACCCTAATAATCTGGGTGCTTTTGGAAAAAGATCTTCAATTGGGGAGCGGGGTTTTCATTAGACTCCATGACCTGATCCACACTTCCTGACTGTGCCAGCATGAGACTGGTTACCTTTCATTTGAGGGAGGCAGAAAGGAATGAAGGGATGGTTTTAGTTAGCCTGATTCATTGTTTTCAATGGGCTCCAAGCTCAATTAATCTTCTCTGATTCAACCCAATGTCTTTTTGCTTATCCTAATTCAGTTCATGGGTTGACAATACTTGTGCCTCATTAACAAGGAGGATGGACATGGGAAACCAACTCATTATATTCATTGCAGATTTCCTGATAGTCTTAGTAACATTTGCATCTTCTCTGTGGCAATGGTGGTACAGATATGGACACCAACTGAGTTTTCCATTCTCATCAGCTATAACCTGCATAACACACATGTTCCTGACTGTGAAATTTGCTAATTTTTTTTATGGTAAGCATCATTTGAAGAGAATTTAAGAATAGCGCACTTTGTCAAATAAAACACATAATCTATCTGACAGGAAGGCAAAAATATTTTGTTAAGGTTATCAATGTGTCCAGGTGGATTCCACATATTACATCTGGATCCGCATCAGAGTTCTCTGAGAGTTCATCTTTTGAACTGATAGAAATACCATATGGATTCTTTGGTCAACTTCTTAGCCTTAGGTGAAGAGGAAGGAATAGCCAGAGAATTACAAACGAGAGTCACTTCATGTTTTATCAGGACATCACTCCACCATCTGTAGCTCTAAGTGGAAAAGTCATCTGTAGGCCAAGAGGCATGAAAGTTTTCCCCAAAACAAACAGAATTAGCAGTAGATGGGAAAAGCAGCATGAAGCTAAGTGGTCTATTTCATCTTTAAAGTGTGTCACTAAAATTATACAGTGTCATGCAGGGTGTGCAAATGCTTAAGCAATCACACACCTAGGGAACTTCTTAAGCTTCCCACGATGGCTTTTAGATCAGGCAGGGTTTTTTTGTTTTGTTGTTGTTGTTGTTGCAAGATCTGATGAATTTAGCAGCCTTTACACCTACCAGGAAATCTGGATGGAGCGTTTGAGGATGGTCCATATATCTTGCAGCTTTCACTTCGGTCTTGGACACCTCATCAATCAGCAATTAACATCTTAGAAGGCTTCAATGGTGGTATATATATATATATATATATGTATATATATATATATATATATATATATATATATATATATATATATATATATATATATATGTGTGTGTGTGTGTGTGTGTGTGTGTGTGTGTGTGTGTGTGTGTGTCAAATGCTTGTTAACTATTTTTAGATTACCTTGCTAGGCCCCAAACATGGGACAAATCTTTATTTCCTGTGTCAGCCTAACCTGAAGGCCATCGACAGCTCATATTTGTGTAAATTTTTAAATTGCTAACAAAGAATTAAGGGAGACTGATATGCATTTCAAACTTATTAGTTTTCATCAGTCATATATATATATATATATATATATATATATATATATATATATATATATATATATATATATATATATATATATATACACATGCTGTGATATAACAGAATAAAAGAGGTGGAGGGGACCTTGGAGGTCTTCTAGTCCAAACATCTGCTCAGGCAGGAAGCCCTATACCATTTGAGACAAGGGGCTGTCTAATCTCTTCTTAAAAGTGATGAAGCACGCACAAATTATAGAGGGAAGCTGTGCCACTGGCTTATTGTTCTCACTGTCAGGAAATTTCTCCTTAGTTGCTTCACTCTTTGTTTAGTTTCCATCCGTTGCTTCTTCTCCTGCCTTCAGGTGCTTTGGAGAGGAGGCTGACCCCCTCTTCTTTGTGGCAGCCCCTCAAATACTGGAACACGGCTATCATGTTTCCCCTAGTCTTTTTTCTTTCTTTCACTAAACTAGTCATACCCATTCCTGCAATTTCATAGTTTGCAAGAATCACAATTATGCATGCATGCATGCATGCATGTATATATATGTATGTATGTATGTATGTTTGTGTGTGTGTATGTATTTATCATATGTTTTCACCAAACCATCTCATCTAAGTGACAGTGCATTTGTTAAGGGAGTTCAATTATTCTTTTAATAGTTGCTTGGTTTGGATATACTGTAGGTTCCCAGTTCAAGTTTTTGTATATTATTAAAACAGAAAAGCTTTCCATTATTTCCTGACTACCTTCATGCTTAACATTTTCTATCATTTGCCTTCTGTTTCCATGTTATAGCATGGTTTTGGGGTGAAGTACCCCAAAGTGGTTATCATACTGTAAAATCCATTTAATCCATTTGTAGTTTATCTCTGATTATAATACTAATAATACTAATAATACTAATAATACTAATACTAATAATACTAATAATACTAATAATAATAATAATAATAATAATAATAATAATAATAATAATAATAATAATAATAATAATTTCCTGACTACCTTCATGCTTAACATTTTCTATCATTTGCCTTCTGTTTCCATGTTATAGCATGGTTTTGGGGTGAAGTACCCCAAAGTGGTTATCATACTGTAAAATCCATTTAATCCATTTGTAGTTTATCTCTGATTATAATACTAATAATACTAATAATACTAATACTAATAATACTAATACTAATAATACTAATACTAATAATACTAATAATACTAATACTAATAATACTAATACTAATACTAATAATAATACTAATACTAATAATAATAATAATAATAATAATAATAATAATAATAATAATAATAATAATAATAATAATAATAATAATAATAATAATTTTATTTATATACCGCCCTTCTCCCGAAGGACTCAGGGCGGTGAACAGGGCAAACATATAAAAAATACAAAAATACAAAAGTTAAAAAAGAATTAAACATATGCCCAAGCTAAAACATGAGGAAAAAGTAAGAGCTAGCATACAAATGGCAAAGGATTATTAATTTTTTCCTTGCAGAATTGTCACAGGGCACGTGCAAAATGTTTCAGTCTGATGGAGGCATTGGTGTTCATATCTAAGGCTTATGTGATACATTTGTACAAAAATATTAAAAATTCTGTTAGCTAAAATATTGTGGCCTGACCTGAAAATATGGTGACTACCACTGAGCAAAATCAGTGGGAAGTTTGACTTGTTTTGTACTCACACAGACATCTGAAAGCCAAAGTACACATACTTTAAATGTAAAGTTAGCCCTACAGTTGTTCTGCATGTTTTATTCTGGAACAGAGAATGTAATAGACTCCAAAATGTCTAGAAGGAGCATCCATATTTCTTGAAGACATTCCCTCAAATCTCACATGACTAGGTTCCACTATTTCTAAGGGGGGGAAAAGTGCTTAATGGTTTTTGTTTTCCTGAAGTTTTTGGTTCTTCTAACTCAGGGGCCTTCAAACTGGGCCCTTTTATGACTTGTGGACTTCAACTCCCATAATTCCTCAGCATGCTGGCTGAGGAATTCTGAGAGTTGAAGTCCACAAGTCATAAAAAGGGCCCAGTTTGAAGGCCCCTGTTCTAACTCAATGCAATATTTAGTTACAAAGGATAAAATCCTGGATTAAACCCTTCAAATTAACTCCTTTCTATTTCTGCTTTAAGAGAACATTAAGAATCATTGGGATAAACTTTTATATTTCATTTGTATCGACAGCCTGACTATTTTTACACCACAATTTAAGTCATTTGAGTTGCCAATGCTCCATCCTGTAATGTTCAAGATAGATAAGAGATGGGATAAAATGGTTGGTTGTTTAGAATCAAACATACCCAACAGACCACAGTCTGTTTAAGACAGCTTTTATTGCACAAACATCTGCATGCTGCAAAGAACTGGCTTTATAGAGTTGGACATAAAGGAAGCTGTTAGCTACAGTTGCTTCCAAGGAGGCAAGCCACTTCACACATCTGTTACCTTTAACTTGCAACTATTTAGCATGGTTGAACGTTTCCCCTTCAAAATGGGAGCAGGGCTAAAATAAACATGGCAGAAGAAGTACCCTTCTCTCAACGAAGAAGAGGTCATGTTTGAGGTTACAGCTGATGCAAGAGAATGAGGGTCCTGCTGACGCCCACCTGCTAGGGATTAAACAGAGAGCTCCAGTATTCAGGCTACTTTGCTGCAATGGATCTTGCACTCTGCCTGGAAATTTTTTTTTAAGAAACTCACATCCCTTTGTCAGTTCTTGTGTTAACGTGGGTCCCATGGAGCCGTCAACTCCATAACGGAAACCCAGGAGGCTGATCCGATCTTCAGGAATTGTATAGGCTTGGAGTTGCTGCAGAAAGAAAACGGAAAATTTTGCAGGAATGAATACCGAATTTAACCTCAAACATGGTTCAATCAACATGACGTCAATAGCAAAACTCACTTTAATTATAACAGAGTTGGATTGGACCTCAGGGAGCTGAGCAGAAAACAAATTCAATCGCATGGGAAAATGTTTCTTCTAGGCCAGGTTGCCCAAATACCCATTTGGTTAATTCAACTGGCCATTGAATTGTTTCTAATATATACTATCACCATCTAACAGTGTTTGTAAAGCGAGCACAAAATAGAACAACTCTCCTTCAGAGTTGTGTGGACCTTGAATGAGATCCATCAAAGCAGTTCACTCATTCCTAAGAGCTGAGTGCCATGTTGCTTTCCTTCACCTCCCTTTTAAGGCCACCCTTGCTACTTCCAGAAGACGGGATCAATCTAAGGTTAGATTTCTCTCCATGCCTAGAAGCCTGGTTTACTGGCATGAGTACTAAAATCTAAGCTATGAAATGACATGAAAAGAATGCTTTTGGTGTGTGGCTTTTAATATGGTTGTCCTTATCATTTTGTCTCTCCATATCACTGCTATCTCAATTGGTACAATCCAAAATGTTTGTTTTAACTCCTGTGCTGATTTATTGTTCAGCATTTTCTTGCTTTATACCTTGGTTAATTGTTTTTTGCATATCCTCAAGTTTCCAATCTAAGAACAAATAACTCTCTTTGCTAATTAGGCACCTGGGGGTGGGATACATTCCTATTGAAGCAAAATTTCAGCCAGATGACTTGCTCACCTTATATTTAACAAAGTCTTGATTATTCTTTTTAAATATCCATAAGTTCACTCTTCCTAAAGAGATATATAGAGTCTAATCTAATATTGTTCATCAATACTACTGGCCTTCCATGGTTGCTTACTCAGTTCACATAACTACCATCCTGAATATGCCAATCATAATGAAAGGAACATGCTGGAAATTAGGAATATGGTTAGTTTTTATTAGGATTTTGCAAACACTAAGAGAGAGAGAGAGAGAGAGGGAGGGAGGGAGGGGGAGAGGGAGAGTGTGTGCGTGCGCGCACACGCTTTATTAGAAAAGGCACATGGTGGAAAGTTGTCAGTCAAGAAAAGGAGTGTCAATCAAAAGAAGAGTGTCCTTTTAGTAGTCCCATGTTCAATCCAAGGAGACAACTCTTTGAGAGAGCCTAAGGCCTCATGATTGTGTGTCTTCAGAGCTACTGAGGTGTCCACAAGGTGACCCAAAAAAGTGCATTGATCTGAGACTTTGGATATTGTAGACCAGAAGGTTTACTTTAAGCCACAAAGAGTCCAACTTTACTTAGACAGATGGATGTACCCAATATGAGTCAGGGCTGAATTGAACATGCTTGTTTGGTTTTTATTGGTTCCCTCAAAGAAAAAATAAAAAGTTTAGAAGTTAGATAGTTTGTAAACCAATACTAGCTACTCTACCTTCCTTGGAGCTTCCTTTTAGCCCACTGTAAACTTCAGCTGTCTGGCTGCCATCACAATACTTCAGTCTGGCTTTTCACTGGATAATGAATAAATTTTGGCAATTAGATTCTCCTTCAGGACACTTTTGGATAGTTTCCAGAAATGGAAGAAGTAAGAGTGACTCATGTTTTTGGATATCTCTCAGGCAGAGAAAAGCAGATATTCCCTGCCCCCCCCTCTCTCTCTCTCTTTAAAAAAAAACATTCACCTCATATTCAGAAGGTGTTCTGTCCCAGCCTATGTGAGTCCTTGTTATGCTCACAAAGAGAAATCCCTCTTCCAAGAAACAGGTAGGAATTGCAAGGAAAAACCTAACTGCTTTTATTCTCACAGACCTGAGTCAATGTCCAAGGCAAACAAACACAGTCCACAGAAATTTGATCCTCAACACGAATGGTTGCCTTTGGCAGCAAGCACCTCCCACACCTTCCCTTTTATAATTCATCCAAGGTGTGGCTTCCCAATGCCTTCTCCTTTGCCTTTGGAGCCATCCCATTGCATTCCTCTGTCCTCCTCGCTTCTCTTTCCTGCGCATTCATGCATCTGTGATTTGTCCCAACTGTTCTTCATCACTGTCCAACTCAGGCTCCCAGCACAGCTGTTTCTCAGCCTGAGTGCGAGTAGAGGGGCCAGGCTCCTCATCCAACTGTAAGTCTTGGAGCTCCTCAGAGCCTTCCTCTGACTCTGATGTCACTCCAGGCCCCTCCTCCTCATCTGATTCCTCAGACTCAGCTGCCGGATCCACTGGCTGGTGAGGAATCACAACAGAAGAAATAGGTGTATTCCTCAGATGAAGTGCACATTCTTCGTATGTGACCTGAAAGCACAGGGAAAGAGAAGAATATGGTTCATTCACCCTTGTGTACTGACTGCCTTGTTTAGGAACTGTTTGAACTTACAATGGTGTAAGCAAAATAGTTGTGTGGCCAGTCCTTGCACTTACAACCATTGCTATGTCTTCAGTCACACAACTGCCATTTCTGTGCTTCACAACTAACTTGCAAGAAGCAAAGTTAATGTCTATGGAGATTCTCAGTCATCCAGGTTATGGTTTTCCCAAAGATACTTTTTCACAAGGCACCTGGATGTTCTTACTTTTTCTTTGAAAATATTTCACTTCTCATCCAAGAAGCTTCTTCAGCTATGACTGGATTGTGGTGAATGGAAGGATGTATACTCTTTGCAGAGAGCTGGTCATTTGCATTCTTTTAGAGAGTCTTTGAGGCCACCTGGAGGTTTATCTGTGTCCTCAGGGTCAGCTGTATGGTGCAAATGGGTGTGGAGCCTCCTTGGAGCTACTGAAAGGATTGTGTTGTAGTCTGGAGATAGATGATGTCCTATCCCTCCCCCTCTGTTGAGAGTGGGCTATTCAATTTTGACATAGATGACCTCTTTGACCCCTCTTTGAAACCAGTGGTCCTCTCTGTCCAAAATGTGGACTTTGCTGTCTTCAAAAGAATGGCCTTTGTCTTTCAAATGCAGATGGACTGCTGAATTTTGTCCTGATGGGTTTGTTCTCCTATGTTGTGCCATGCATTTATGAAGTGGTTGTTTTGTTTCCCCAAGGTGCAGATCTGCACAAGGCTCACTGCATTATACTGCATTTACCGCAAACTAAGCAACGTGGTTGGGGCAGCACAGTGGCTCAGCGATATAAGATGCTGAGCTTGTCAGCTGGAGAGCTGGCAGCCCGGGTTCAAGACCCAAGTCCCCCATGATGAGGTGAACTGCCATCCTCGCCCCAGCTTCTGCCCACCTAGCAGTTTGAAAGCATGCTTTGAAAGTAGATAAATAGGTACCACTTCAGTGACCACAAGGTCGTGCTAGCCACACGATTGAAGAAATGTCAATGGTCTTGAAATGGCTCAATGGTCTTGAAATAGAGATAGAGCAGCGCCCCCTAGAGTTGGAAACAACTAGCAGAATAAAATTCACAGGGACTCTTTTACAGGTGCACATTAGAGCCTTGGTGGAGCAGTGGGCTAATGCCTCCTTAAGTAACACCAGCTGCCTGCAATTAGGCTCAAGGTTGACTCAGCCTTCCATCCTTCCGAGGTAGGTAAAATGAGGACCCAGATTGTTGGGGGCAATTAAGCTGACTTTGTAATAATGCTGCTTGGGGTGTGTGTGTGAAAGCCCTAATAAGTAGGCATATACGTAGAATGAAGGCTACTGCTAAGCTTGTAAGCCGCCCTGAGTCTTCGGAGAAGGGCGGGATATAAATGGAATTAAAATAAAATAAAATAAATAGTTTCTTTCTCCCTCCTTCATCTAGGTTGCTAACATTTGCATTGTTCTGCCTTTTGAAGCAGCCCGACATGCAGAAATGAAATAGATGAGACTTTCCTCTTTCTTTAGCTCAGTGCCAATAAAAGCTTTGTCTGCTTCAATTTCTGGCTGCCAGTGCCATTTAAAAGTAAAAAAGAAAAGAAAAGAAAATGTGTGTGTGTGTGTGTGTGTGTGTGTGTGTGTGTGTGTGTGAGAGAGAGAGAGAGAGAGAGAGAGAGAGAGAAGTTATAAATAAGACTCCTTGGCTTGAGTGAGTTATACATGCTGAGCAGCAAATCTCTAACAACAGAGATACAACATTGTTATCTCGAGTTATTCTTAAAGTAAAAAGAAAATGATGGCTTCAAGTATATCCTTTCTTTGTTCGTGCCTTTCTCCAAATTGGCAAGGATGAGTGATTTTTAATTGTCCACCAGAAGCTAAAGAAAAGTCTCCATGCATTTTCTGCGTAAGGCAGAGAACAGAGTATGATTAAGAGAAGGGATGGTGGAGATTATCTACTGTAACCTGCTGCAAAACATCGGTGAAGAAAGAGCCCTCCCTAAAACAGGCTTTTCTGAAGTTGAAAACCATTGTAATTTTCCCCCCAATTCCATATGCAATTTGTATCCTTGTGACTTAAGTCCTCCGTGTTTTGTTCTTTGAAGCATCTTTGAACAAGGCTGCCCCGTCTTCTATGGGACAACACATTTCAGCTATTAAAACTGTTATGTCTCCCCATAGTCTCCTTTCCTTTAGAACAAACATACTCATTGCTTCTAATTATTCCTTGAAAGCTTTTCTTTCTGGACTTCTTACATTTTCACTTGTCATTTGGCCAAGCTCCAGTTGATCAATGTCTTTCCTAAACTGCGATAATCAGAACTGGACACAGGAGTCCGTGTGTGGTCTGGCCCATGCAGAATAGAGAGGAATTATAATCTTGGCAAAATGCTTCTGACGATGCAGGCAAGGATTGCATTATGACAGTCCTTGCCTACTTCGTGTTTGCGGGGAGGCAGCAGCATTGGGTAGGCATGCTGCTTTGAGATGATCAAAAAAAAGATGAGATGAAAATCAAAGGAATGAAAAAATAAATGAGTGAGTGAATGAATGAATGAAGCTATTGATGTGCACTCATTAGGTATGATGGTTCAGTCCAAACTCTCTTTATCTGTGGTAAAATAGTCCAGCTCAGTTTCCACCTTCTCTGGATCTTATGAGAGGCTTTCTGAAATGATTTGCCAGATGCAAGGATCACTATTTTCACTAGAATGCCTTTGGCTAATTAACTGGTTGTTTTGCCACCCAGGATTTCTTTGGCTAGATCAGGAGGGAGATAGAAACTTGAGATGATTAAGATAGATAGATAGATAGATAGATAGATAGATAGATAGATAGATAGATAGATAGATAGATAGATAGATAGATAGATAGATACGTACATACATACATAATAGATAGATAGATATAGTTAGATAATAGATATAGATGATAGATAGATGATAGATGATAGATGACAGATAGATTATAGATTATAGATAGATAGATGATAGATAATAGATACTGTAGATAGATAAATAGATAATAGATAGATGGATAGATAGATAATAGATAGATAATAGATGGATAGATATAGATAATAGATAGATTGACAAATAGATAGATGATAGTTAGATAATAGATAATAGATAGATGATAGATGATATAGATGATAGATGATAGATAGATGATAGATAATAGATAGATAGATAGGTAGGTAGATAGATAGATAGATAGATAGATAGATAGATAGATAGATAGATAGATAGATAGATAGATAGATAGATTGATAGATAGATAGATAGATAGATAGATAGATAGATAGATAGATAGATAGATAGATAGATAGATAGATAGATAGATAGATAGATTGTGAGAGAGAAAGGGGAGGGCACACAGACAGACAGACAGACACAATCAGACACAAAACAGGTCCAGATAATTTACTTGGTCCTACAGGCTGTCCACCTTCTCAACAACTTACCTTAAAAAGGAAGGTTGGAGACTGGATGAAAATTGTCCAGATCTGCTGGATTCAGTAGATAACACTTTTAGGCCTGTTGCCAATACTGTGCTAAACTCTCACTTCCAATTTTCTGGAAAGCTGTCTTCTCTTTGTGCTTCATTCTCAGAATATGTTTTGATTTAGATATTTTTCCCCAGTTTACTTTGTGGTTGTAAGCCAGCCAAAGCTGCTGCTTTTGCATTGTCCTACACCTCTGCAGTCTCTCTAGCTGTTAACATTTCCTGATCAGGAAAGCAAACAAACATGGGACTAGCTGCTTCGTGGTCTTCTCCCTCAGGATCTGGTTCAAATGTGAAAAGCCGCGAAAGGCATTGGACTGGTGAAAAAGGATTAAAAGAATGAAAGTCTGGACCTGCGAAGACATTCCTTGGCTAGATTGCAATGAGGCCTGCTCTCCATCTTTGAACGACATTTTCTCCTCCTTCGGAAACAGATCTGGCCCAGTTTTATTTTCCTTCTATGTGAAGGAAAGTAGTTGTGTGAAAAGAACAGAACAATAACACAGTTGGAAGGGACCTCAGACGTCTTCTAGCAGGAGACTCTTTCGCACTGCAGACAAAATGGTTGGCTAATCTCTTCTTAAAAACGTCCAGTGATGAAGCACCCAAAACTTCTGTTCCACTGATTGATTGTTCTCACTATCAGGAACTGGAAAAAAAAAAAAGTCGAAATAAATTTTCGGGATAGCACTATTTTCTAACGTACATTGAACAAAAGCAGTCATTTTTTTTTTTCTCTTTTGGCTTACAGGAGCTTAACCTCTCTTTCTTCTCTTGGTCTTGCCAGATTCCAGCAGAGAGAAATAATGGACTAAAGACATACTTCCTTGTTTCTGAGGTTCACAGAATGACGTGCAATCAATGTGATGGGTTTCAGCATTCATAACACCTGATGACCACGATGCATTTCTAAGTGGCAAACAAAGAGAAAGGAACTGATGACTTCCTGTCCTTGCCATGAATGGTTTGGGCAGACTATTTTAAAGCTTCCTTCCCCCCCCCCCCTTTATTTGCAGTCGTGGCCATAAACAGAACTTCAGCTGCAGAAGCAAAGAGATGTTGGAAAGCCCTGGAGGTTCTTTTGTGTGTTCAAATTACTTCATAGTCTGCCTCTCCCCTTGTGAAAGTCTATGGAGAAGATCTTTCTAAACTTATTGAAGAACTATAAAATGGAAACAAAAGGGCATTCAGAAGTTGTGTCAGACGACCAACAGGCTACCAACACAACACAGTTCCTCCTCTTTCATTGCCACCTGCCATTCTATCTATTCTCCTTAATAGGTAATTTTTCATCCTTAAAATGCTGACTGCGCAAAGTTAGCTTCACAGCAGTTATCATAAAAATGAGTACACCAGCTTATTTCTTGTGCTGAATTTCTATTTTTTGTTAGGCTCGAAGGCCTGTAATCCTGAACTGCCCGTGAAGAGTCAATTTGATTTAAATCATATTTTCAGATCATAAAATTGCTTGGATCTGATTCTGCCATGCCCAGACATCCGTCAAATCACCAAGCTGGTTTGAAGACATTCAAGCAAATGTGTATGAAATCAATTTAACAATTCTATTTGAAAGACAATTCAACTGAATCACCATGTCAGTTGAATCCGTTGGTTTTTTTCCAAATTAAGTTGCATTTTCTATTGGACCTTGAGAGTGTCTTATTTGTAAATAGAATGTTTGTGCTGATCAACTGAATTACAATTTTCAAATTACTTTGCATGCATTGTAGATATGATTTCAATCTTCCTAGAAGTGTCTGGTGAAATATAACTCCTAACACTTGGCATCAAGGCCATCAAACATGCACCTTACATTCTCTCCTGAGAGGTAGGGCCTATAATTCTTTGCTTCTGTTGAAGACACAGTTCAGATAGACTCTTACATGTGCAGTTTGCCTAAGGAAAAAAAAAATTCCCATGGAAAAGCTTGTCATTTTTCCCCCAATGAATATTACAGATGTCTTCATCCAGACTAGTTCCTGTGAGAACAAAGACACACAACTAGATCCATATGCAGCTTCCAGAAGCCTTCAAAAGTTGTCACCAAATTGTAATTTATATAAGGAGAGGAGGAGTAATATTCTACTCATGTAATTTGCATTTAACTTACAGTAAATTAAATCAAAGTGCCAAATGTACAAGTGCAAAATGGCTTTTAAATGTGGTTCTCAACTGAACATTGTAGGCTACTAGATATACTGACTTCTCAATAAAGTTGAGTTAAACTCCCAAAGGACACAAAATTAATCTAGATAGAGATTAAATGTCGGATCCAATTTTGAAAATCTAGATTAAATTCTAGAGATCTGGAACTAGAAATAGATTCCAATTTATCCATCATTTACTGAATCAGATACTTGAATCAAAATGACATTATCCCTCAACTGATCAATTGTCCTTTTCTAAATAAAAATGCAGAAAAAAGTGCATATGCTGGAGAAAATAAAAAAGAGAGAGAGAGAGAGAGAGAAAGAGAGAGAAGAGAGAGAGAGAGAGAGAGAGAGAGAGAGAGAGAGAGAGAGAGAGATTTTAATATTTCCTTTTAATATTTCCTTCTCTGGGGGGCTGACTTCCCACAGTTGACATGACAAACATTAAATTCTTCATTTCTGATCCTTCATGTTATGTTGTAAACTCTTTTGATATCCTCCACTAGCATTCATTCCTTTCTTACATAGCACCCTATTCCTTCATGTCACCTTCAACAATATGGTACATTGAGCTGATTATTGGGACCATGATGAGGTAGACATGACTCTCCCTTGACCTAGACCAGGCATGTCAAACTCGCATCGTCATGTGATGTCACGTGACGTATCGTGACTTTTCCCCCCATTGCCGGCAATGGGGTGGGCGTGGTTTCAGAGTGACGCATCTGGCCCACAGGCCATCAGTTTGACATGCCTGACCTAGACTAACACTTTAATTGCTGTACCACACAAGCTCAAACTCATTTCAAGGGAATAGCAAATTCTCGTCCTCTTGAGAATTGTTGCATAAAATGGCAAGAACTGGTAAAAACTCATACTGGATCTATAGCCATATCTCTTCTACATTCTTGTTCAGAGGTATTGTGATCTGCACAAGGATATGCTGACTCTCATTCTTGCCCTTTACTGAATATAAAGTTGTCTGTTATAATGTGAAATTGTTGTTTGACAGATGGGATGTCAGGGTTAAGGAATGGAACTTGACATGAGCTTGCGGTGGGAATCCCTCCAAAAGCACTTTTTGGTAATCCTTCACTTCTTCATATCAATTGGCACCATTAAGGGTCAAAATCAGAGGGGGGAAAAACGCACTTCTCATCCTTCTATGAATTTCCCTCACAGGGCTGAAGTGTCACCCTGCACAATCCGGACAACTGTGTTTTGAATTGCTCCATATTTCTTTAACTTACCTTGCCAAAACCACTATAAATCCATTTCATATGTCAGTTCCAATTTGCTGAGTCCTTTAAAAGGTCACCGTGGAGAACTCCTGATTCTCCCAGTCCTTATTTCTGCTTCTTGCACTGCATATTCAATGGGGAGCTGAGAGCTGAATGAGGCAGGGGTAGGTGGGAAGACAGGAAATCAACTTTAAGAGGAAAGCCAAGTTTTATACAAATAACACAGTTTGATTTTCCATTTATTTTTTTCAGCATCATTTAGCTCACAAAAGAACTGCTTAATATATTATTAGAAGTAGTTATATACCTAGAATGGATATTTGGATAAGAGTAGGGAAAGCCACAGTTGGGAAATTTTAAAAAGACAAGATGGTGACCATAACCATTTGATTGAAAACCCACTCCTTTAACATGAGTGTGAGTATGCAAAAAGGCCTCTCGTGAATTAGCCAATGTTCTGTTAAAGAAACGCAACACATACCAATAAATTACAAAATATAAACAGAGCCAGTAAAAAAAAAATACACGTTATCGTGTATTAGATGCATTTTCTTTCTTTTGAATGAGGCAATCTATTCCCAGTCCAGCCATGTATTTGACTGAGAACTCTGCATATGAAGCAAATTACTTTCTAAAGCTCTTCAGGATCATTGGCTGAGAAGTTTAATGTAGCTTCTCCACTCATGATTGGTCCATTGCTTTGGGCCCCCAGAAGATCTTGCTTTAATACAGGGCTCTTCAAACTTGGCCCTTTGATGACTTGTGGACTTCAACTCCAAGAATTCCTCAGCCAGGCACCTTGGCCAGCAGAAAAATACATGTTATCATATATTAGATGAATTTTCTTTCTTTTGAATGAGGCAATCCATTCCCAGTCCAGCCATGTATTTGACTGAGAACTGCCTCCTGCAACAGTACAGCTAAAATTTTGTAATTTATAGAGCCACAAATACAGTGGTTGGATGGACTTAGCATCAGCTGGAATTGAAAAATCTTCCCATCCATTCATTTGTGTGACATATGCACCATTTTGTGCATAAGATACCCCACCAGACAGTGGCAAGGATGCCAGATGACAAAATGAGAGCTTGTATGTGATATTATGGCACACAACACATCATTTGAGAATAGCACTAGCAATCGCAGTGCTTTACAGCCCTCTCGGAGTGGTTTATAGAGTCAGCATGTTGCCCCCAACAATTTGGGTCCTCATTTTACCGACCTCAGAAGAATGGGAGATTGAGTCAGCCTTGAGCTGGTCAGGATCGAACTCCAGGTTGTGGGCAGAGCCAGCCTGTAATGCTGCATTCTAATCACAGCACCACCATGGCAATGCTTATAGTTAGCAATAGATACTGGTTCTCCTCATTTGTTAATAAAGTATACAGTATATATTTTATATAATGCATATTATATAATTTTTTAAAAAGTCATAATTGGGCTTAATGATATAATTTCCTGTTTTGGCTGACAGAAATGCCTCCGCCTTGACAAAAAGTTTCATAATGGACCTGCCAGGGATGTTGGCTTCCCATTGCCACCTAAGTAGGAAGTCACTAAAATATCCTTTAAGTAGTTCTGACTCAGGGATTGTAATAAGACATGTGGTTGCATCATTTAAGTTAAGGCATCCTGCAAAGAACCTTTTAATTTATATAATATATAAATTTTACTTTGGGAAACTGAATTTGCCTTTCATGTTTCATTGGATTCCTCCCGTACTCATAAGTGCCCTTTGTTTTTATGTTTGATTTCCACTCAATATCTTTTCTACGTAAATGAAAACAGTGCCATGTGTGTCGTAAGTAATTCCAGATGCCAGGATGCAGACGTAAAACATTGCCTTTCCCTTATTTGCATCCTGTCTGCCTGTAAGTATTTTTAACATCAAGCCCTTTGTATTTTCAACTCCACAGCCCCCATTTGTTAAGAAAATTGTTTTGCTTTTAATAACTGTCTTCCCTATCTTTTAGTTTTAAGCCAAGATTTTTCCAGCAGCTGAAAAGATAATGATTAACCAGAGCAAATCTGCAGCCTCTTCGGTCTGGGGAAGCTGTCCATATGAAGCAAATTACTTTCTAAAGCTCTTCAGGATCATTGGCTGAGAAGTTTAATGTAGCTTCTCCACTCATGATTGGTCCATTGCTTTGGGCCCCCAGAAGATCTTGCTTTAATACAGGGGTCTTCAAACTTGGCCCTTTGATAACTTGTGGACTTCAACTCCTAGAATTTCTCAGCCAGGCATGCTGGCCAGTAGAAAAATACACGTTATCATATATTAGATGCATTTTCTTTCTTTTGAATGAGGCAATCCATTCCCAGTCCAGCCATGTATTTGACTGAGAACTGCCTCTGGCAACAGTACAGCTAGAATTTTGTAATTTATAGAGCCACAAATACAGTGGTTGGATGGACTTAGCATCAGCTGGAATTGAAAAATCTTCCCATCCATTCTGTTTATATCTATATCTATATCTGTATCTGTATCTGTATCTGTATCTGTATCTGTATCTCTCTCTCTCTCTCTCTCTCTCTCTCTATCTATCTATCTATCATCTATCATCTAATTTCTAAAGTTGCCCATCTTACATGCAACAAGGCAACTAGACAAATGCATATTCCATATTGTCAGGTTACCTTTCCAAATTGACTGCTGCTTTTAATTCACTTCTCTGTTTCTACATTGGCTGAAGTTTCCTACATCTTTATTTTCAGCCCTTTACGCTCCCACTCCAAATGCTGAGTTCCAGTAAAGACCCACCCACAGAAGGAGGGGGATTGGCTTTCCTGGCACAGCAGGGGGCAAATTGCCCAGCGGTGAAGTCACAAGGGATTTTGGTGATCCTGCCGATGCTTTTCATGCTGTTTTCTGCTATAACGCAAACTGTTTTTGAGGTCCCTCTAATTTCAAGAAGGCATTTTGAGAAATAAATGGGATTATGCTCGTTAGGTTAATGGGGTGTACCGCAGAGGTCTTTGGATTTTAATCCATAAGAAGATAGTACCCCACTAATAGAGATGTAGTAAATATAAAATCAAGGGCTATCTATCTATCTATCTATCTATCTATCTATCTATCTATCTATCTATCTATCTATCTATCTATCTATCTATCACTGTCTCCCTCTCTATCTCTCTGTCTATTTCTGTCTCTGTCTCTGCCTCTATCGCTATGTCTCTATCATTGCTATATATTCCTACCTCCTTTTGATATAGCTTAAGAGGTTTTCAATATTATTCATTCAGTCTGATCAAGTATAATCATCTTAGGCAGTGTCTCTGGAGATTCTCAGTCATCTAGGTCATGCTTGCCCCAAAGCTGCTTTTTCAAAAGGCAACCAGAGTTTGTTTTTCCTTGAACATATTTCACTTCTCATCCAAGAAATTCTCCAGTTCAATTATTATTATTATTATTATTATTATTATTATTATTATTATTATTATTATTATTATTATGCAAAACAGTTATTATTTAGTTGTTAACAGTTATTATTAAGTAAAACATTATTAAGCAAAACAGTTATCAAGCAAAGTTATGAAGTCGAGTGCCTATGGAGATTTTCAAAAGGCAACTGGACTTTGTTTTTTTCCCTTGAAGACGAAGCCAAGCAAAAGTCCAATTGGCTTTTTGTAAAGCACCTTTGGGACACCTTAGGCAGTCGCTTTCAATCTCGTCTACAACCTTGGGACCTGCTGCTGGTCCCCATCCACATGCTCACCAAATGCAACACTTCCTGGACGTTGGAGACCAACAAAACCCAGCCAGGTGCTTGTTCCTGCCTGTGACACTTTCATTATTATCATCATTACAGCAGCCATTGCACAAAAGAGGCAGCGCTATTTGAAGTTAAATTTGAAAGCTCAAATGTTACATTTCTCAACACATCTAGGCAATTTCCCTCCTGGCCTGAGGCATCTGGCAAGTCTCCTAATATTCTAACAAGTTCAGGAAAAAAATTATTTGCAACTTGTAAAAAAGCAATCCTTTGACTCCAACGATGGAGCCTGCAGCCAATCTGCTAACTACATTATATTCAGCAAGAGGAAATTTACTTCAACAAGATTCCGTGGTGTGGCACTAATTATCCTGGTTACAATAGGAAGTGTCAGAAGTGAGCAAGGAAGTAATGTGTCTGCATCGGGTTCAGCTCATAAATATCCTGTCCTTTGATACCAGAAGTCATAATTCCTGAAGCTTTGCTACACAGCCCAGCATGGGGGACCACTAAGCTCACTCATCCACCAAAGTCAGAAGAAAATAATAGAATTGATTCCACCAAGCGCAATCTGGGACTCATTCCATTGTTAAAAAATACGATATGCAATTATACTGTGTATGTATGCCCAGAGGATTTCCATAATATATGGGCTGAAAGCTGAAGAGCTGTAGTTCTTGGTATTCTGATAAATATAGGTCCCCTTGTATACATTTTTTCCATATAAAGTAACAGAAAGGTTAGCATGACTTAACAGGGATACTCACGGGTGTGGTCAAAGAACTCAAGATGAAAAGGTCAGAAAATTTGTAACTTATATACATCATTATATATATTGACAAGGGTAAGAATCTTACATACACAAAGATGGAAAGACAGGTTAATGCCCACAGTGGAAGAAGGGATGGGTGATGAAGTTAGCAGAGATGGTGAAAATGACTGTTTTGTTAAAGAGAAAAATTTATCTAGTTTTGTTTCTACTGGAAAATCTGAAATGTTGTGAAATAGAAAACAAAAGGTTGATTTATTTATTTTTTTGCAATCTACTGCACCTTTTGAGTTTTATTAAATCCATCTTCAATTTTTTTTCAATTCATCCAGCAGTTTTATTACAGTCTTTTTGAGTTTCCCATAAATTTTCCCAAACTGGATTCTTTCCTTTATGTTTGGTTTCTGCTTTTCAGAATGTTTATTGCCATTTATATTTTGGTAGAATTGCCTCTGGTCTGATTGAACTCCTGATATTGCTTAAAGTACAGCAGCTGTAATAACTCATATGTTCTATCTACGAAGGGATAAAACAAACCCAAACAAAGAGGAAAGGGAAGATTTCCTTAAAACACATTATAGATATCCCTCCATGTTTTTCTCTTTTTAATTTATTGCTTGTAACATTTATCTATATTCAATTTGAAATATATTTTAGGGGTTTTCCTAGATTTACCAGCTGAAAAAAGAGACAGTGTTCTTCCCACATTTGTGTGCACCGAATCCATCAAAATATATAATTGTTTATTTAGTGGACTCTTCACCTCCTAAAAAAAAAACATTACATCAGGTTCCCTTAACACATATAAATAGAATTCCATAGTTTATTTCTCCCGTTGCCCTGGCCAAGTTCTGAAAATGTCAAGCATATGCCCACATTTTAACTTAAACAATAACTCTTAATACCTGAAGGTTTCTATTATGAATGTGGCATGATTAATATGGAGAACATGCACTTTGCACTTTTGCTGTGAATGCAGATTTATTTCTACAATAAATAATATAAACATTTACAAAAAAAATGATTTAAAATCACCCCATCAAAACTTTCCAGAGAGGTGCTGAAAATAATTGTGTTAAACAAGGCTTTCCACTTTTGTTAGGCTTTCCACATAAGGCAAGATCTGAAGTCTTCAGGGATGAAACTCACAAGTGAGTTATCTCCACCTTCCCAAGTAGCGCTGCATAAAAGTCCTTGGAGTTGCACCCAGCAATTGTGTTAGTTTTCCCCTCATTTACACAGGTAGAAAAATAATATACGTGCCTCAAAAAACTTGAATAGGAAAATTATATTCAGGTTATATAAGAATTTAATTGATGACTTCAGCATAAGTAGAGTAAAGGTAAAGGTAAAGGTTCCCCCACACATGCGTGCTAGTCGTTTCTGACTCTAGGGGCCAGTGCTCATCTCTGTTTCAAAGCCGAAGAGCCAGCGCTTGTCCGAGGACGTCTCCGTGGTCATGTGGCCGGCATGACTAGATGCCAAAGGCGCACGCTGTTACCTTCCCACCGTAGTGGTCCCTATTTTTCTACTTGCATTTTTACGTGCTTTCGAACTGCTATGTTGGCAGAAGCTGGGATGAGTAACAGGCACTCACTCTGTTACGCGGCACTCGGGATTTGACCCGCCAAACTGCCAACCTTCTGATTGACAAGCTCAGCGTCCTAACCCACTGAGCCACCGCGTCCCTCTATAAGTAGAGTAGGAACATTTAATAATGGAAAATATTTTTCCAAAGTAGAGAAAACTGAAGCTAAGTAATCAGTTTTAAATCAATCTCAGTTTTCATAGAGTTGGCTCACTTGGTACAAATTTACAAATGTGGTTAAAAGTGGTAATTAAAAATTAAGATCAAGCATAGCAGGGAAATTCCTTCATCAAGTATGCAACTAAGTCTCTGTGTTTATTATTTAGTATAATAAAATGACTGTGAAATGCTTTTTTAAAAGCATTCTGTTTTTGAAGTATTCACTATAAAATACTATAAAATAAAATACTGTATATAGCCTCTTTTAATATGAATTAGAGCATCTTCATTTGATAGTGTCCATCTGCTTTATAAATAGAACACCATGTCTCTGACATCTCTTTCTGAGACCTGGAATAATAATAATAATAATAATAATAATAATAATAATAATAATAATAATAATAATAATAATAATAATAATAATAATAATAATAATTGGAAGGGAACTTGGAGGTCATCTAGTCCAACCCCCTGCTCAGACAGGAAACCCTGGGCATTGTGTAAAACATACAACTTACCTGTGTCCGAAAAGTCGTGGGAACATAGGGTGGAAAAAGTTGTCAAGAATGAGAGGGTGAAGATATTGTGGGACTTCGGAATACAGACCGATTACCATTTGGAACACAACACGCCAGATATTGCAGTCATAGAGAACCGAAGTGTATATTGATATTGCTGTACCAGGAGATGCCAGAGTCAAAGAAAAAGAACTGAAAAAAATTATGAAATATCGCGACCTGGCCATCGAAACTGCACGATTATGGATGAAACGTGTAACACTGATACCCACTGTCATCGGGGCACTGGGAACTATGTCCAAAAACTTTGCAAAATACATCAAGAAACTGCAGCTTCCCGCAATAACTCCAGCAAAACTACAGAAAACTGCACTACTCGGAACATCTTACATTTTAAGGAGATACCTGGTTGATATCTAGGATGCTGGCAGCAACCCGTGTCAACCATTAGTGCCAGTCAATTTGAGTGTTCAGTTGACTGAGCTTCATGTTTTATGAATAAAAGTTTTATAATAATAATAAAGTTGGAAGGTACCTTGGAGGTCATCCAACCCCCTGCTCAGGCAGGAAAGCCTATACCATTTCAGACAAATGGCTGTCCAGCCTCTTCTTAAAAACCTCCAGTGTTGGAGCATTCATAGCTTGTGGAGGCAGGTTGTTCTACTGGTTAATTGTCCTCACAGTCAGGAAGTTTCTCCTTAGTTCTAGGTTGCTTTTCTCTTTGGTTAGTTTCCATCCATTGCTTCTTGTCCTGCCTTCAGGTTGCTCTGCAAATTGTTTGTTTGTGAGTCAGAAATGATTCCTGATGATGACGGGATAAAACAACTTATAAAAGTTGTTGCTCTCACCTCCTTCCTAGGGTTAAGAGACCGGGACTTGTTACTCATTACTTAGTTGTGTTCATGCCTAAAACATGACTAGAACTCACAGTCTCCAAGCCTGGGTCCTTAATCACTACCAAATGAGTAACTAGGTATTAGGGAACTTAGGAAGACATAGGTTCTCATGCCTGGAACACTTTTGAGCATGCTCAGAACAGCATCCTTGACCTCTAGTTTCAAAGGTAGCAAGTCATCTAGTTCATATGAAGCTGTAATGTGGTTCTTGATTGGTTCTGTCCCACATTGATGGGTGACCACTGTGACTTAATATAACATATGTGAATCCTGCCTGCATCACCTAGTGCAGGGATCTTCAAACCTGGCCCTTTTATGTCTTGTGGACTTCAACTCCCAGAATTCCTCAGCCAGCGTGCCTGGCTGAGGAATTCTGGGAGTTGAAGTCCACAAGTCACAAAAGGGCCAGGTTTGAAGACCCCTGATCTAGTGTCTTCAAGTGACAGAATGGCAAGATTTCATATAAGTTCTCAAGAACATTGCATGAGGTCTCCCACGATGCATTTTATTATACATCCTTAGGCAGGGTTAAAAATAGCTTCCTAGATTTTCTCAGCAAACTGCACTTGGCTGACCTTATCCAGGCTTAGGGGCTGTTTAGAACTTAGACAGAAGATTAACAGGGACTCTCAGGGCTGCAGGCTCCCCGGGGAAGTTTAATAAAAACCCAAAAATCACAATGACAAATCACTTCCCTTTTGTTGCCCAAAGGTTTATGGCCATATCAGCAGGTGCTGCATTTCAGCTGAAGGACACTTGACCTTAGCTGTCATTTCAAGATAAAGTTTGAGCAAAATGAAAGGGGAAAAAAACCCTCTCTATTTCCTTTAGGAGCTTGAGGTGTCTTTTGAAGGAAAGTTAGATGTGTTCCATCATGTTCAACTTTCCAATTTCTAAAACTAGTTTTAGTTATTTTTTTCTCTGTTTAAGCCAAAATAAATCCAATCCCTGCTCAATACATTAGGGTGAGAACTGATAGCACATTTCAAATACATACCTCTAATCAGCTTTCACCTGCTCTAGGCCAATTCACAATTACGCAGTTTTAATCATTTTCATGCAAGAATTCACTTTTTTGGCTATTATGAGATCTGTACCGGCAATTTGTTCAAAGATTTGGAAAAATGCCAAGATAACTCACTTGAACATCTTCCCATCAAAATCCTTTTCTTCCCTTACTCATGCATTCACTATCGTGTTGTGTAGTCATTTTGGTTGTGCATGTTGTCTCCCAGTTACTTCGGTAACTGCAATAGCCACTCCTGTTATTATGGGATTAAAATGGCCATCACCATCTTGTTTGATTCTCTTGATCAAAATGAAAAGCAAAAAGACCTCTCTAATTCTAGAAATCAAGTTGGACATATTGTGTTGTGGCACAGCTGGCGAAGGTTCCTTAGCTATGGGACAAGTTTTCACCACAATTAGGCACATTAGACAATCCAGCGGTACAAAAGAGAAGAAATCGTCTTTACTCTACACCAGGGATCTTCAAACTTGGCCCTTTTATGACTTGGAGAACTTCAACTCCCAGAATTCCTCAGCCAGCATGCCTGGCTGTGGAATTCTGGAAGTTGAAGTCCACAAGTCATAAAAGGGCCAAGTTTGAAGACCCCTGCTCTACACAGAACAGAAGACCGATAAGAGAAAAAGTGAGAGCCAAGTAGTGATTAAAAATAAGATTCTAAAAAATTATGAGCATGTTTGTTGTGAGCATTGGGGTGACAGCATCTGACACTATAGTATCACTCCTTATTTTTCCCTGGCTCAGTGCCTCATTTAATATATATTGTAACAATAGCACCTAGACTTATATACCACTTCGCAGTGCTTTATATCCATTTCTAAGTGGTTTACAGTGTCAGCATATTGACCCCCAACAATCTGGGCCCTCATTTTACCAACCTCGAAAGGATGGAAGGCTGAGTCAACCTTGAGCCGGTCAGGATCGAACTCCTGGAGTGAACAGTGAGTTAGCCTGCAATACTGAACTCTAACCACTGCACCACCACAACTTTTAATTATGCCTAAATGTTGGGTCGATTTGATTATTAGATAGATAGTTTCTCTCCTCTGGAATATCTGTTTATTTAATACAGTATTTTTGTTGAATAAGGATGGGAAATCTCATAATTATTTGTAGATCCATTATGTAAGGAAAGGAGAACCTATCAAGTTATTTTTTTTATTTTTATTTTTTATTTATTCATTTTTCAGCATCCAGCCAGGGTGGATTCTTTATGTTTAAATGTGGGATATATTAAATGTTTGGGTGTTTGTTTTTCCCCTCCTTGTCCCCCCCCCCGCCTAGTTTACACAAATATTTTTTTCCTCTTTATTTTTTTTTCCTTTGTGAAAGTTGGATGTTTGTCTTTCAGTTCTGTCTTTTATTTTTTGTTAAATGAATAAATGAAAATAAATACGAAACAACAACAAGGTAAGACTGTAAAGACTAAGCAAAGCCGTGACAAAATTGGAAGTATAGAATCACAGCGTCTAGAGAGAGGTTGAGAAGATGATCCATGCGCAATAGAGACACACTTTTTCACATCCTGTAAACACCTATTTTGATCTCTCTTTCCCCTTCTCCAGTTTCTCCTGCCCACTTAATTCAAGTCTTTCAGTAACCCTGATCTATTTTTTCCCCAGCTTACAGAAAGCATTCTAATGTGGTCCTCAGCTTGGCAGCAATCTGCCTGCATCACTGGTGAGTTCAAATGACTTTGAAGGTCAACTGGACAAGAGCGAACATGCCGAGATCAGTGATAAATATACTTGGGCAGAAGGAAAATTGTGAAGGATAAATACACTATTCTTTGGAAGAGTGTTAAATCAGAGAGTAAAAAAAAAGAGGTCTTCTTAAAGAAGCTTCTCTAAGAAATCAGTCCTGATATATTTTAATAGATGGTCGGCAGTTTGGTGGGTCGAATCCCGAGTGCTGCGTAGCAGAGTGAGCGCCTGTTACTCGTCCCAGCTTCTGCCAACCTAGCAGTTCGAAAGCATGTAAAAACGCAAGTAGAAAAATAGGGACCGCTACGGTGGGAAGGTAACAGCATTCCGTGCGCCTTTGGCGTCTAGCCATGCCGGCCACATGACCACGGAGACATCCTCGGACAAGCGCTGGCTCTTCGGCTTTGAAACGGAGATGAGCACCGGCCCCTAGAGTTGGAAACGACTAGCACACATGTGCGGGGGAATCTTTACCTTTACCTTTACCTTTATGATTTAAATGGAAAAAAACCATTATATTGAAAATCAGTTCTGTGCATACAAATATGTTCTTTTTAAAAAGACATAATGAAAGCATGATCTAGACATCTTCATTTGCTGAGCCCTTTTTCTATTTCTCTTCTATAATTAGATGTGATCTACTATTTGGCCTGCCCTGTAAGGAACTCTCATTATATAAATACGTATGAAGAATGGTTAGAGGAATTGGATATGTCTAGTCTAGTGAAAAGAAGGGCTGGTGTGTGTGTGTGACATGATAGCAGTCTTCCAATATTTGAGAGACTCCTACAAACACAAGGGGGTCAAACTATTTTCCAAAGCACCAAAAGTCAGGACAAGAAACAATGGATGGAAACTATCCAAGGAGAGAAGCAATCTGGAATTAAGGAGAAATTTCCAGTTAGTACAATCAATCAGTGGAATTGCCTGCATCCAGAAGTTGTAGATACTCCATCACTGGAGGCTTTCAAAAAGAGACTGGACAACCATTTGTCTGAATTGGTATAGGCTCTTCTGCTCGAGCTAAGGGTTGGACTAGAAGACCTCCAAGGTCCCTTCCAACTCTGATAGTCTATGTTCTATGGATATGTCCTTCTGGTGTTTTCAGTAATAATATTTATTATTTTATTTTTTATTTATTCCATTTATATCCCGCCCTTCTCCGAAGACTCAGGGCGGCTTACAAACTTAGCAGTAGCCTTCATTCTATGTATATGCCTACTTATTAGGGCTTTCACACCCCCCCCAAGCGGCATTATTACAAAGTCAGCTTAACTGCCCCCAACATTGGGGAACAAGAAGAAATAGAATCGGTGCAACATAGATTTGCTTTTATGATACTATCTTTTGAAGACAACTGGAATGAGATTTTTTTTAAAAGAAACATAGGGAACATATGCTGCAGTGCTAAATGTATGTACTAATGACAATTCCAACCAGCTGAAATCTGACTCATTGATTCACGAGCCTGAAATCATCGACCGGTTTTTCATTAAAGTTGTACATTTCAGTTTAACCTCTCTTGCTAGTTTCTGTCTGCTAAAGATGAGACGAATATCTGTTCCCAGATTGAATTCAGATGCCAAGTCTGAAGGGTACACACTTATGAATATTTATGTTGCATCTGATATACAGCTGTGACAGAGTTGAGGTGACATTTTGTGAAGGCCTGAGAAAAAAAGGGAGGGAGGGAGGGAGGAAGGAAGGAAGGAAGGAAGGAAGGAAGGAAAGAAGGAAGGAAAGAAAAATGAGGGGGCAAGGGAGGAAAGAAGGAAGGAAGGAAAGGAAGGAAGGAAGGAAGGAAGGAAGGAAGGAAGGAAGGAAGGAAGGAAGGAAGGAAGGAAGGAAAGAAAGAGTATTGGGGAAGGAAGGAAGGAAGGAAGGAAGGAAGGAAGGAAGGAAGGAAGGAAGGAAGGAAGGAAGGAAGGAAAGAGTATTGGGGAAGGAAGGAAGGAAGGAAGGAAGGAAGGAAGGAAGGAAGGAAGGAAGGAAGGAAAGAAAGAGTATTGGGGAAGGAAGGAAGGAAGGAAGGAAGGAAGGAAGGAAGGAAGGAAGGAAGGAAGGAAGGAAGGAAGGAAAGAGTATTGGGGAAGGAAGGAAGGAAGGAAGGAAGGAAGGAAGGAAGGAAGGAAGGAAGGAAAGAGTATTGGGGAAGGAAGGAAGGAAGGAAGGAAGGAAAGGAAGGAAGGAAGGAAGGAAGGAAGGAAAGAAGGAAGGAAGGAAAGGAAGGAAGGAAGGAAGGAAGGAAGGAAGGAAGGAAGGAAGGAAGGAAGGAAAGAGTATTGGGGAAGGAAGGAAGGAAGGAAGGAAGGAAGGAAGGAAGGAAGGAAGGAAGGAAGGAAAGAGTATTGGGGAAGGAAGGAAGGAAGGAAGGAAGGAAGGAAGGAAGGAAGGAAAAAGTGAGGGGGCAAGGGAGGAAAGAAGGAAGGAAGGAAGGAAGGAAGGAAAGGAAGGAAGGAAGGAAGGAAGGAAAGAAGGAAGGAAGGAAGGAAAGGAAGGAAGGAAGGAAGGAAGGAAGGAAGGAAGGAAGGAAGGAAGGAAGGAAGGAAGGAAGGAAGGAAGGAAAGAGTATTGGGGAAGGAAAGAAGGAAGGAAGGAAGGAAAGGAAGGAAGGAAGGAAGGAAGGAAGGAAGGTAGGAAGGAAGGAAGGAAAGAGTATTGGGGAAGGAAGGAAGGAAGGAAGGAAGGAAGGAAGGAAGGAAGGAAGGAAGGAAGGAAGGAAGGACGGCACTATTGAAAACAGCAGTAATTAGCTTAGTGGGGGTTTCAAAGTTTTGGAAAAGAAACTTCCTGTGATTTTTTAAAAAAAATAATTTATAGTCCAAGACCAAATCAATAGACATTAAAACATGTACATAAATTAAATATGTGCATAAAAAATACCTGAAAATCAAAAATATCCAAACCTGTGACAAAGGGACCATTCATTTTTTATAAGCTAAAGCTGCAGACTGAAATTTCGCCACCGCCCTTGATACGTTTAAAAATCGTTTTGCTTAAAACAAAAAGCATTGTTCTCTTCATCGTGGGGGGGAAAGCTTCCTTGACCTCCCTGCCTTCCTATTCCATCTTAAGGCCTCCCTCCATAAAGGACATGGCTGTGATGGGGAAGGCACACCTTCATTGCTCTAGAACTCTTTCCCAGCTATTTTTTTGAGCACCTCGGATCCCAGCCGTGTCTGTCCTAGCAAGGGATCTGGCCATTTAATTCCATCCATAAATAACATAAACATAAACCCAAGTTGCAGTCCTCACCTCACTCGATGTCCCTGAGATACAGTCGTATCTGAGAGACTGTTGTTGTTAGTTGTGAAGTCATGTCTGACCCATGGTGACCCCATAGACAACGTTCCTCCAGGCCTCCCTGTCCTCTACCATCTTCTGGAGTCCATTTAGGCTCACGCCTACTGCTTCAGTGACTCCATCCAGCCACCTCCTTCTCTGTCGTCCCCTTCTTCTCTTGCCCTCAACCTTTCCCAGCATTAGGCTCTTCTCCAGTGAGTCCTTCCTTCTCATTAGGTGGCCAAAGTATTTGAGTTTCTGAGAGACTGTACTCTCCCAAAAATGGCTGCATCTCACTGACAACAAGTGAGGGGAGGGCCATAACTTGGGTTTATGTTATTTTATTTCCAGCATTTCTATAGAATCAGGGTGGATTATTTGCCTGACAAAACCTCTGAGTCCACCTCTACTTCCACTTTGGTTAATCACCTGGAACAATGGACAACATTTTTGACTACCAGTTTATCTCCCCAAGAGAGAACATCTGCCTAGATAATTGGTGTTTTTTTAAAAAAAAATCTAATCAAATTGTGGATTTGATGAGTGTCATCATGATTGTTTCTGCTTCTGATCGGCTTTGAATGAAATAAGGATCTTTAAAAAAACACACACAACATTATAGCTTATCCTTCGATATTTTGTCTTAAATCTTCTCCGACAACCAACTGGGTCTGTCAGTCAAGATTCCGTTGGCTGAAAATTTTTAACATGTAATTGATTCTGACTGTGGTTAACTCAGATTACTAATGGCAGAAGAGGAGGATGGCTGTGGAAAGGCTTCACCTCAACATCTGGGACAAGCTACCTGGTTTCCTTAAAAACAAGGGTTGTCAGAGGCACTTGCACAGAAAACGTTTTTTCCATTAAGGTTTGCAGACATAAAGAAGGGTAAGTTAGATCTGCAAGAGTTTATGCTGTTCCCACTTGTTCCTACATTCCGGACAGGGATTCATAAGAATTTCATTTAAACCTTTCTTGTTTTGGAGACAGAGGCACATATAGGAGGCACCATTCTGTGTGTTAAAAACATGTACTTAAATGCCCACGCCCACGTATGAGCATAAAACCCTGATTATGGTAAGGTCCAATGAAACAGTCTCAGGCAGTGCTTTTTTTGTAAAAGAAAAAGGTGCCGGAACTCACACATGTCATACAACCTGCCTTGCCCACCCTACAAGGTTCCATCCCAAAAAGGTGCCGGAACTCCGTTCTGAATGTTCTATGACAAAAAAAGCCCTAGTCTCAGGTGAGGAACGGAGTTGCCAATTGTCAGCTATTCTCTAATTCACAAGGTCCGTGGAAAGTACATTCATTGAACCACACACCAGTTGTGGAAAACCAATCGGCCCTTAGGCTTGGTCAGCATAAACTTTATCCTGCATGTCAATATTAATCTCAGAGGTCAGTTGCAACAGAATTCCTCTAATCCTTGTGTTCTCTACACAATACTTCCACCGACAGCACTGCAATTTCTCAAGCAAGGCTGTCAGACATTTTATAAAGCAGTTGCTGAAGCATGAAAACAAAATTAGAAACAAGGTTAAAGAGAGCAAAACTGGCAAGGAAGAAAAAAGATGGAGTGGAATGTGAGTGCACAGGCACGCACAAACACACACACACAGAGACACACAGACACACAAATGTCATTTGAACTGTCTCTGAGCACTTGACCATTCTATGTATTCAAACACAATCTGGAAAAAATCTTCATGAAGATTTTAAACCATGCAACTAAATGGAACCGTTGCATTTATGGGAAATCTGGGATGAAAAATACATGAAAACCTATACATTTCGAATCCCTAATTTCTTTCGGTTTTAGGGAAATCATGTTCATTGCTTCCTTCTAAACATTATAAAAAGCGAACATAACCAACAATTTTTAAAGAAAGTTTATAAAATATGCGTTTGGGGAGCTCATTAAAACATAAGGAGTCAATTAAGGAGATTTATTTATTCATTCAAGTTTGGATGCCACCTGACACAAACTGACTATAGCTCACAACTATAAATAACATAAAAATACAGACAAAAAGGACAAAAGATAACCAGAAGAACTAAAGGGGCAAAAAAATTGATATTGGCTACTACAAGCATTTGGTCAGTTTCATTTATTCTCGTGCCACTAAGAAACCTGGAAAACTTTTATCTGCAGTTAGGAAAAGTAGCTCTTCAGTTTTTAGGAATTCTTCTGTTCGCAGGACTTGACTTTGATGTCAACCATATTTAGGCACCTGGACGGGTATCTTTGCCTTCTCCCAGCAAGTGACCCCTTCATTTTTGGAGTTGGTAGAGCTAAGTAGACTTCTAATCCAGGGACAACTGCAGTGTCCGAGAGCACCTGGTCTGTCTTCTCTGATCTCAAGACTGTGATCTGATCTAAGGTGTGTTTTTGTGGCTGATCTGAATGTAGGGATTGACTAGGAATGTGTTGGGCCCAAACTAAACTGGATGCTCCCTACAGTAATTTCCCAATATGACTCTTATGCAATATATTTGTTCCCTACAATATTAACCTTGTGAACTCTAAAGCTTCTTCCTTCCGTTATGCATTCAAGATGGACAGTGATTAATATTTATATGTCACTTATATGTAAGAGTGTAGGTCTATACATATATTGTATATAGTATGTTTAAATGTGTGTTACGTATGTGTACACTTTGAGGGCAAGCAAGTAAATTTCATTTTTAATGTGTACCATTGTGCCCACAGTAAAAAAAAATGACAATAAAGGCTATATGTCTGTCTGTCTGTCTATCCATCAGTATGTCCATCCACCCATCCATCTATCTATCTATCTATCTATCTATCTATCTATCTATCTATCTATCTATCTATCTATCTATCTATCATCTATCTATCTATCTATCCATCCATCCATCTATCTATCTATCTATCTATCTATCTATCTATCTATCTATCTATCTATCTATCTATCATCTATCTATCTATCTATCTATCTATCTATCTATCTATCTATCTATCTATGAGCTGTTAAGAAAAGAAAAACTTTTATTAACATATTAACATTTTGCCTGGTTGGAGAGAATCTTGAGGCAGTTTGTCCCTGTGAAGTGGAAGAAGAAAAAAAGGCATGGGACCTTCTCTTTTTTTTCCACAGAGAGACTGCATGAATTGGGTGTGTGTTGTTTAATGAAACGAAGGATTAGGGGTGACATGATACCATCTCCCAATGTTTGAGGAGCTGCCACAAAGAAGAGGCAGGGGGGGGGGGGTTCAACCTATTCTCCAAAGCATCAGAAGGCAGGACAAGAAACAAAGGATGGAAATCAATCAAGGAGAGAAGCAACCTGGAACTAAGGAGAAATTTTCTGGCAGTGAGAACAACTAACCAGTGGAACAACCTGCCTCCAGAAGCTGTGAATGCTCCAACACTGGAGGCTTTTAAGAAGAGACTGGACAGCCGTTTGTCTGAAATGGTATAGGGTTTCCTGCCTGAGCAGAGGGTTGGACTAGATGACCTCCAAGGCCCCTTCCAACTCTATTCTGATTTATTGAGATGCCCATTTCACTCCCCTCTCTCTTTTTTAATAAAAACTCTGGTCCGGTTGGGAAAAACATCATGCAGTCTTTCTTTGTGAAGACCGAGACTCAATTTGGTTGAAATAAGTGTTTAGACTGAGTGCAAAGTCTGTTATAATAAATAAAGTAATAAATCAGTTCAAGTAGCTTTTTTGGCTTTATTTTTGAACTTTGTTATCTTTACCAGATTTTTCATCAGCCTGTGTGTTAAAGGCTGATCAATGTCGCTGCTGAAATATCGGTCTGCCAATAAATCATAGTTCTAAGGTATAATTATCTTACACAAAGGGATGTCAAAAGCTGTTAAATAGTCCAAAACGTTCAGGACTATTTAAATCATGAAAAGCCTTTAGAAATCTTCTGGATTCAAGAAAGTAATAACCCAAAAGGCGAAAATGTAAGAGGACTTTTGTCTCAGGCTTTGAGACCAATTCACTCAGAATGTATTGATGTGGGCAAATTTTGTCATTAACAGGATGTATGTGTATTATATTATATTATATTTATTATATTTTTATACCGCCCTTCTCCCGAAGGACTCAGGGTGGTGTACAGGGCAATAAATACAGAAACAGGATACACAAGTTAAAAACGATTAAATGCCCAAGGTTAAAACAATAATTAAAACGTATTAAAACCCCAACCCTAACCCATCAGACCAGGTCAGACTGCTCGAATAGATACGTTTTTAGATCACGCCGGATGGAGCGAAGGTCGGGGGCCATCCGTAGCTCGACTGGCAAGCGGTTCCACAGGTCTGGCGCGCCCACAGAGAACGCCCTCCCCCTGGGGGCCACCAATCAACATTCTTTGATCGGAGGCACCCTGAGGAGGCCTTCTCTGTGGGAGCGCACTGGACGGAGGGAAGTTGATGCCGGCCGCAGGTGTTGCCGTAGGTAATCCAGACCCATGCCATGTAGGGCTTTGTAAGTCATTACTAACACCTTGAGTCTCACCCGGAGGGCAACCGGCAACCAATGCAGCTCGCGGAGCAAAGGTGTAACATGGGAGTATCGGGAAACCCCCAGCACAACTCGCGTGGCTGCATTCTGCACCAGTTGGAGCCTCTGAGTGGACTGTATGTGTACAGAGAACCTAATAACAAAAGTGGGGGGGGAGGGAGGGCGGAGTAGAGAAAAGGACTTTCACTTTCATCGAATCCTATAATTTCCAGATGCCAACCTGGAAGTGGCCTTAAAGAGCCAGGGCACTGCTGTCTATGGGGCACCCCCTTTGAAGTCCTGCTGAAGGATCATTTAACACAGCCTGTGCTTTAATGCTGCAAATGAATTTATGGAGTGTAAAATACAGCAATCTAAGGCTCTTCTTCCGCCTTTCTCTGGGCTGTAATGCTTTCTTTTATATGTCAAAAAGTGATTTAAAACATAATCTGAAAATGCCGGAACTGCAAAGAATTAGTATCTCAAGTTTTTTTTTTTCCTTTTCTTTCTCATTTTGAACACAGGCTAAGTCTCAGTGGAGAGTAGTCAATTTGCACCTGTTGGAAAAAAAACACAACAACAACCCCTGATGCATTTACAATGTATTGTAAATGTATTTGTGTTTTTTCCCCCCTGACTTTGGAGGTCCTGGAAGATCAAGTGTAGCCACAATATCTAAACCTTACTATAAACGTGGTAATAAAAACAAGATGTGCCTCATTCTTTCTGCTGATTTGCATACAGGAAAAGCCACCTACTCAATGTCAGAAATGACATAAATCAAATTACTTGTTAACAGAAACAGAATCCTAAATAGGGGGAGTTTGTTTTAATTATCTTATTTAAAAAGTACATTTTTCAGAAGGATGAAGAAAAGGCAACAGTGAACAAAGCAAAAGTACTGGCGCCTCGTAAATAGAACAACAGTGAAGCTATTGACTTAGTCTATTAAAGTAACTACAAATGTTAGTTTCACTTCTGATCATAAATGTTAATTTTATTATAGTTGGATCGTGTAGCAATTTTGATCTATGAGTATAGCAAATTGAGTACACCAAAAATTATTAATCAGGATAGCCAATAAAATTTCAATGATCTGTAAGCATGCATTGTAAACTTTTATGAAATCCCCATCCATCCATCCATCCATCCATACATCCATCCACTCATTCGTTCTTTTTTCATTCATTCATTTATCTGTCATATTTGTAGGGCCACATCTCTCACAAAAACCTGAGTCTGGGTGGTGAACGACAGTGAATAAAAATGAAAAAGTGGTCAATGCATAAAAAATAGTCATAATTAAAAACCGTGTAAATGCCGTTGGCTGAAAACGCCTCATCCCTGTATACGATCCAGATCTCATTGCCTAAACAGAACAGCTCCTCAGGATGCCCCACAAAACCCAGTTTGCCTTCTTCAGCTCTTTGCAGTTGGCTCTGTCTTCTGCAGAGAAAGGAACAGACGTGCAGCCAAAGCTTTGCCTCCAATTCTAGTCAAACTTCCTTGCAATATTTTGGATAGCAAGGAGAGTTCCTTGACGCCTGAGGCTGGAGAGCCAAGAGAACTGCAGAGGGACTACCAAAATGATAGTCTAGGTTTTAAAATGCAAAATCTAAGAGAGAATTTTTATAAAATGTTCTACAGATGGCATTTAGATCCTAAAAAGCTTGCAAGTATGTATCCGAATTATCAGCCTAAATGTTGGAGGTGTGGTGACGAAGACGCAACATATTTTCACATATGGTGGACTTGTAAAAAGGTTAAGGCTTTTTGGATAAAAATCTGGTGGAATATGCAGAAGATTTTTAAGCAAAGGATAAAGTTTTGTCCGCAACTTTTTTTGTTGGGAATAATTACAGATGCTACAGTTGTGGACACTAAGTTGATGTTGAATTTAATTACGGCAGCAAGACTCTTAATAGGTCAGTATTGGAAGAAGGAGGAACTGCCGACTATAGAAGAATGGACTTTAAAGGTTTCTGACCTGGCAGAGATGGCAAAGATATCGGCCTATTTGAAAGATCATTCGCAAGAACGCTATATTATGGAGTGGAGAAAATGGATTGAGTATATCCAGAACAAATATGGGACTAAGAAGTTTCATGTAGCATTTGAATAAGTCTTCCTTTCTTTTTTTTCTGTTTTTTTATATATATTCTATATTAATAGTGTTTGTAGTTATCCTATATGAGTTAGAGAGCGATAGATTTTAGAGTTTACGGTTGTTAGCATATGGTTGTTTATGATTTTTTTTTATACCTTGTACTTAGCTCTGGGAAGTCGGGGGTGGGGTGGGGTGGGGGGGAGGGGTAAGGAGGGAGGGATAGGGGAGGGGTAGGGGGACTGTCAAAGATAAAATGTATGATAAAACTTTTCAAAAAAAAAATAAAATGAAAAAAAAAAAGGTCTTTCAACGGAAGGACTCTGACAGATGAGCTCCGAGAGAGAAGCATTGCCTCTTACTTTACAATTACTCTGTCAACACCATTCATTTCAATGGGCCAGTGTCATAAATACATAGATACAGAGCTCTGGAGCTTTCTTCTCCTTTTTCGTCTCCACTGATCAGACAGATATCCCAGTGACATTTCCCTCTGCTAGGATCTCTCAGTGATGTAAAATCTGTGCGTTGTGCTATGTGGGTATCTAAAAGGGGTGGCTGACCACCAGGTTGCCTCGGGACAAATTGGTTTTCTCTTCCTTCCTTTCCAGAGCATCTTTCAAATAAGGAGTGATATAATGGCTGGCCGTAGGCTTTCTTTGGCACCTGAAAACCAGGCCTTTGCATTGGACTAAAGAGAAGGAAAATAGGCTAAACAGGGATGGGAATAACAACAACAACAACAACAACAACAACAACAACAACAACAACAGCAATAATAATAATAATAATAATAATAATAATAATAATAATAATAATAATAATAATAATAATAATAATAATAAAGTTGAAAGGGACCTTGGAGGTCTTCTAGTGCAACCCCCTGCTCAGGCAGGAAACCCTATACCATTTCAGACAAACGGCTGTCCAGTCTCTTCTTAAAAACTTCCAGTGTTGGAGCATTCACCACTTCTGGAGGCAGGTTGTTCCACTCGTTAATTGTTCTAACTCTCAGGAAAATTCTCCTTAGTTCTGGGTTGCTTCTCTCCTTGATTGGTTTCCATCAATTGCTTCTTGTCCTACCCTCAGGTGCTTTGGAGAATAGCTTGACTCCCTCTTCTTGCGGCAACCCCTGAGATATTGCAAGACTGCTATCGTGTCACCCCTTGTCCTTCTCTTCATTAAACTAGACATACCCAATTCCAGCAACTGTTCTTTATATGTTTTAGCCTCTACTCCCCTAATCATCTTTGTTGGTTTTCTCTGCACTCTTTCTAGAGTCTCAACATCTTTCTTTACATCATGGTGACCAAAACTGGATGCAGTACTCCAAGTGTGGCATTACCAAGGTGTTATAATGTGGTATTAAACTTCATGTGATCTTGATTCTACCCCTCTGTTAATGCAGCCTAGCACTGTGTTGGCTTTTTTGGCAGCTGTAGCACACAGCTGGCTCATATTTAAGGGATTGTCCACTAGGACTCCAAGATCCCTCTCACAGTTACTATGATTGAGTAAGGTACCAATGCACAGGTACTATACTGTACCTGTGCATTTGTTTTTGTTTTTTCTTGCCTAAATGAAGAACCTTACTTTTTTCACCATGGAGTTTCATTTAAGAAATTCTCCCAGGGGTTCACCAATCTCTTTTTGCCCAGTTTAATAAGGGGCCACCTAATAATGTGCAAGTAGACTTTTTTTTATATGACATCTGTTTATATCATGCATATATAGCCATTGCAAAGATAAACTAAGTATCTAAGGCATAGTATTCTCCTTTGGCTGTTTAGTTGCTTCCTTTTTTCCAGTATGACTTACCTATTCCAGTTCTCATATTTTAAATTCTGGTCTAGATTATCAAATGGTGAAAAAGATGCATAAGAGGAATTTAAAAAATAAATAAATAAAAATCTTACATTCCTAACAGAAGAAAATCAAACAGAGGGATAATAGTTAGTAACATCTATAGCAAAAATATGCAAAACCTGTTATTGTTCTAAAGGGGAAGGATAGTAATATCAGACACATAAGTGTAACTCCTAAGAATGTTGTCAGGAGTGTCTTTTGCTCTCCTAGACATTGTAGGAGGAGACCGATGTTAGTTGCAAAAACTTATACACAATCTTTTCCAATTAATAAATTGTATTAAAAGGCATAAACTTTGATTTATGGCACTCAGTACCCTAAGATTACACTATTCATAGATGTTGTAAAACAGCTAAATTTCAGTGAGGTCATGAAAACAATTGTTCAGAATTTTAAGGGTATGTGAGACTGGGAAGAGTAGCAATTTCCTACTCAGCTCTCATTCCCTCTATTCAAACTCTCTCTCTCTCTCTCTCAAAAAACAAAAACAAAAAACCCAAACCACAGTTTCACATCCCTTCCACTGAGGTTATCTCCTTACAGGATGGCCTCCTGCAGCCCTTCCATAGATTGAGAGGCCTGGGCTGAAGCCTTTGATCCTGCTCTATCTTGCCTAGCACGTATATAAATGGACTGTTGGTTCTCATCTCCAGTTCCCTGTAATTCCAACAAAACTAATACAATGCGAGCAAATATTTCTCTCCACTTCCCTTTCTTCTCCTATGTTCTGCAGAGACCCAGGTTTCTTTGCTGATCCCAGTTGGCCTCTAGAAGTTGTAAAACAGACAGGAAAGTAAGATCTACCCTTTCTTCTAGCCTGGTCTTCATTTGGGCAAAGGGCTAAACCACATCTGATTCCCTTGTTTATTTCCTGCTTGCCTCTCTTCCCAGCCCCTCTTGCTGAAATGTAGATGGCAAAGCTACTGGAGGCAGGGTTGGTGTGTATTACCCCAAATCTATATTGCTGTTGATATTCGTCTATTGCAGGGGTGTCAAACTCAATTTCATTGAGGGCCGCATCAGCATTGCGGTTGCCCTCAGGGGGCCGGGTGGGTATGGCCAGGATGGGCATGGCCTACTGGGTGGGCATGGCTAGAGTGCGTATGGCCTACTGGATGGGCATGGCCAGCTCTACATCGTTCGCATCAAGGGTGCCTATGGGGGCCTGGGCAGGAGTGGGACAGATCTGAGGGTCTCTGGCAGAAGGAGGGTCTCTGGGCCAGGGCCAAGGCAGTGGGGGCCATTCCCTCACTGTTTCCAGGATGGCTTCGCGGGCCACATGAAACCACTTCGCGGGCCTCATCCAGTCCCCGGGCCTTGTGTTTGACATGTCTGATCTATTGGTTCACCTTGGGTGGATTATTTTTCCCTTTGAACTTGCTGGTGTTTGCAGCAAACAGAAAATTGTCACTGTGTTATCTGTAAAATCTCAAAAAAAAAGTTTGGAGAGATTTTTCTGCCAATTGATCTCCCTAAGGCAGGGGTAGGCAACCTTGGCTCTTTTATGACTCATGGACTTCAACTCCCAGAATTCCTGAGCTAGCATGGCTCAGCTTGGAAACCTCTCCCTTTTCCTTCAGCGTGGCTGGCTCAGGAATTCTGGGAGTTAAAGTCCACGAGTCATAAAACGGCCTAGGCCTAGGTCAGGGGTAGGCAACCTTGGCTCTTTTATGACCCGTGGACTTCAACTCCCAGAATTTCTGAGCCAACATGGCTCAGGAATTGTGGGAGTTGAAGTCCATGAGTCATAAAAGAGCCAAGGTTGTCTACCCCTGCCCTAAAGTTGCCCTCTCAGTTATTGAAGAAGGAAGGCATTGCTAGCACCCCCTTGCCCTAGGGAACCCAAAGATTAGGACATGGTTATTAATGGATGTAGGACCGAACAGGCGAAGAGGGATCTCCACTCAGCCAAATGAACCAGAGGCCTCTGACTATGTGAATCCAATCAGCTAAAAAGGCAGCTCCCTTAAGGTGGTTTCAAAAGTTCAACATTACTTCTCTGTCCCATTGAAGCTGGGTCAAAGCACAGTTCCAAAGAACTGAGCATGCCTTCCCTCCACTGATTTAATCAGAGTGTGTGTTTATAGGGCTCAAAGCCCACCGTGGCATAGTTAGGAGTGGGGGAATCAAAGGTCACTGACTTTCTCAGGGTGTGCAGTTACAGGATCACACCCGACATGCTGCACATGAAAGCCAGAGTTTCTCTCAAATAATCTGGCCCAGTGACTCAGAACCTGGGAGGACAATCTGCTGGGGTTGCCCTAAATGAAAGGAGAGGAGAAGCTGCTCTGAATAATTCCTTGATGTCAACCCATGGTTTGGTTTGGGGCATTGTCTTCCTTGCAAGGCTTCTGCCACTGTTGATCAAAGGACTGCATGCAAGCAAATCAGAGGAAGGTCCCCTCCACTTTTTGGTGGACGGTATCAGTATTGTTTTATGGAAACATGAAACCCTCTTCTGTACCAACCCGTACTTTATTACCATCACTGATCCAGGAGAAAAACTGAGAGAGCCAGTTTGGTCTACTGGTTAAAGCACTAGAGTAGAAACCAGGAGATGGTGAGTTCTACTTCTGTCTTATCCATGAAAGCCGGCCGGATGGCTTTGGGCCAATCACCAGGAAACAGTGAATTCTAGTTGTTGTTCTGGGGAAAGAAGCAAGAGTAGAATAAGGTAGAGTAGAGTAGAGTAGAGTAGAGTAGAGTAGAGCAGAGCAGAGCAGAGTAGAGTAGAGTAGAACTAGAAGGGGCCTTGGAGGTCTTCTAGTCCAGTCCCATGCTCAACCAGAAGACCTATACCATTCCAGACAAATGGCTCTCCTGTCTCTTCTTAAAAACCTCCAGTGATGGAGCACCTACAACTTCTGGAGGCAGGTTGTTCCACTGGTTAACTTTTCTCACTGTTATTTTTTTTTTAATATTTATTTTAATTCCATTTATATCCCGCCCTTCTCCGAAGACTCAGGGCGATTTACAAGCTTAGCAGTAGCCTTCATTCTATGTATATGCCTGCTTATTAGGGCTTTCACACACACACCCAAGCGGCATTAGGAAGTTTCTCCTTAGTTCTGGGTTGCTTCTCTCCTTAAATTAAGGAGAAACTCAATTTGATTAGTTATGTTTGCTGAACTGTTTACAAAAACAATAAAGGTGGGCTGTAAATGAAACAAATAACCAAAACACAAAAGCATGTAAGAGTATAATAATCAAGGGACAGAGGGTTTGATGGCATTTTCATCCCTGCCACACAGAACATAAGCCACAGTGCTGGTAATCATCTGCTTCTCTTAGGAAACCCATTTGCTATATGCAGATTTTGCTCAGCCGAAGGGCAGTTTCCTGACTGAGGGTCACCTATGGACCTTGCCAAGCTCAGCGTGGCCCTCAGGTTTGCCTAGACTGGCTTCCCTTTTGCAACTTAGTAAGGTCTGTTCTCATTTACCAAAAAAGACATGGCTAAACAATCTAGGAGCACTGTTTGCCTTTGTTGGGAGGCAGACAGTAACGTGCAGAGCTGTCTGGTGTCTGCCTGGCACTCTGCCATTGGCCTCCCAAAAAGAGAAAACCCAACACAGCGGTCCCTAGCCTCTGCATGCTTTTCCTGGA
>NC_139515.1:10545414-10644662 GCF_947247035.1 Vipera ursinii | reverse complement strand
CTGAACAAATGGCTGGACATATTAGCTCATCTTGTCAGGTTTCCTATCTGGTCTACCCTGTAAGGCTCGAAATTGTGACACTAAAATCCCACATTCTGCTTTATGCCACTAAATCATCAAATAAATAAGAGCAAAATATTCGGAGGTGCCTCTCTTGGTGATATCATCACAGCCCCTCTGTTGGCCCAGCTGAGGATCAGTCCTGCACACGGACTCCGCATTCAAAGGCTGCAGCCAAAATCTGCCTCTCGTTCGATGGATTCTTTCCCGTAATTCTATTTCCCATCGGATCCAACTGAAAAGCAGGTCTTTCTCCTCAGCGGAGAGGAATTTGGTTTCAGCTGGACTGAATGCTTAAAAAGCAATGGGTGCATGCTTTTGAAAAGTAGGGGGAGGGAAAGATGCCTTGAACAACTGTGCATTTTAATCGTCCATGTCAGAGCAATATCTTAATTATTCTGGATGATGACAGTGATTGCCGTCCGAAGGATCCACGGAGTAATGTTTCCATCTGAAGCTCTCTTCTTAGGCCAGCCCTTGGGGCAACTTCCTTAAAGGCTTTGACCTCTTGACCAGAAGACACCTGCTAACGTTTCTCCTTCTTAGGGCTGAGGATGTGAAGATTAGGCCCTTCATGTGACCTGGTGCCATATTTCGGGGGTTGGAAAGAAACCCCAAACACATTTTCCTCAACAGGACTTTGTTTCAAGAACGCCCCTTCTGAACTGCACGGAATATATTAAGGTGAACATAGCGTAGCCTTCATCCTATACAATTGGCCATACCTGCACGCTCAGCCACGTCTAGAAGGTGTAACTCGTAACTTGCACGTCCCAGTGATTTTAAAACAAACAAACAAACAAACAAACAAACAAACAAACAAACAAACCAGCCAATCTTTGGATAGATTTTTTTTTAATCAATAGGTGAAGAGAAGGATCAAAGCAATCCTATACAATCTCCTGATTAGGATCTATATGAATTCCATTCCTAAAGTTTTATTCTGTTGTACATTTATTTTCAGTTGTTCGAATCCTATGCATTTTACTCTTTTAACACTTGCAATGTGTAGGAATTGCCCATTTTCTTTCTTTCTTTCTTTCTTTCTTTCTTTCTTTCTTTCTTTCTTTCTTTCTTTCTTTCTTTCTTTCTTTCTTTCTTTCTTTCTCCCTAAATGGCTCCATTTGGCTTTTGCATCACTTTGTGAAATTTCACTTAAAAAATAATAATTAAAAAATCAATGCTCCTTTCTAGGTTTTACTGAATGTATTTTATCTGTCTTTCGGTCATCTGTCATCCAACTGTCTGTTTTCCTACCTAATGCCTCTTGCATAGCAAATATTTGTGTACTGTTTTCCTTTATACAATACACATTTGTGTTGGCAACAATGATGTCTGTGGCTGGGGTTAGATGGGAGTGTGGCAATGTAACCAAGGCCCACCTCCCTCCATCATTTTGATGCATAAACATACAATTCTTCTCATTTTAACAACTGAATCCATAGTTATATGGCTGCCTTCTTCCTTTTGACCAATATCCTCAATCCATGGGCAGATTAATAAAATCCTTCCTTATGAAGTCTGGGGCATCATGTTTCTTGCCCTGATGGTTGGCTATGAAGGTCTGGACCTTCTACCAGATTTACGAACCTAGTAGAATCTGATACTGCAGTGTGCTGCAGCTGCCAAAAAAGCCAACAGAGTGCTGGGCTGCATTGACAGAGGGATAGAATCCAGATAACGTGAAGCATTAATACCACTTTACAATGCCTTGGTAAGGCCACACTTGGAATACGGCATCCAGTTTTGGTCACCACGATGTAAAAAAAGATGTTGAGACTCTAGAAAGATTGCAGAGAAGAGCAAGAAAGATGATCAGGGGACTGGAGGCTAAAACATACAAGAAACGGTTGCTGGAATTGGGCATCTCTACTTTAATGAAGAGAAGGACAAGGGGAGACCTGATAGCAGTGTTCCAATATCTCAGGGGCTGCCCCAAAGAAGAGGGAGTCAAGCTATTCTCCAAAGCACCTGAAGGCAGGACAAGAAGCAATGGATGGAAACTAACCAGAGAGAGAAGCAACCTAGAACTAAAGAGAAACTTCTTGACAGTTAGAACAACTAACCAGTGGAACAACCTGCCTCTAGAAGTTGTGAATGCTCCAACACTGGAAGTTTTTAAGAAGAGACTGGACAGCTATTTATCTGAAATGGTATAGGGTTTCCTGTCTGAGCAGGCGGTTGGACTACATGACCTCCAAGGTCCCTTCCAACTGTATTATTATTATTATTATTATTATTATTATTATTATTATTATTATTATTATTATTATTATTATTATTATTATTAACAGGAAAAGCATCTTGGTTGATGACATTTAATCCAAGCTTTTTTTCATAATTCCAGCAAATTCATTTAACTGCTGACTTAGGATATATATATCTAAGTGTCGCTTAGGTAAAATGGAATGTCTTCTTCGAATGAGGAAGGATGGGAGGGAATATCTTTGACCTTTCTCCTCTTTCATTCAATTTTCATGCTTGTATCCTGATTCTTCCCTTTTCACACTGGCCAGGATGTTTCAGAGGAAACAAGGGGACCTCCCTTTTCCAAGAGAAACAAAGGACTGTGAAGGACTGATGTTTCATCCCCGACCTTGCAAGGCCTTCAAAACATGGAGCCTCCCTTTCCATATTTATCTGCTCATTGTAGTTTAGCAGTTTTTGCCCCACTGAACAAAGCCAGAGCTGTGTTCACATGAAACACTCAATCAGGTCAGGACAACAGGGCCTTCATATGTGTCAGTTTTTCTCTGAGAATGTTATACATGAACCTCAGCTATTTCATGATCTAGTGAATTGTGCAAATCCAGAAAACAAGTTAATTTAGCAGCCAAACTAAATGCGTTGTGTGAATATGATTGGGTTCTGGAGAAGAATTCACATTTTGTTGAAGAGTTTCCTAAAGCAAGGCAAAAAGTATGAAAGTGAAAAAAATAAACTACAGTATGGTATGAGGCCAGGATTAAACACAGAATGCTCAAGGGGAAAAAAAATGCATAGAGATAAACAGAGATTTCCAGCATGTTAAATGAGGCCAAATAAGAGATGAGATTGGAGACAGATGAAAAAGAGAAGTTCCGCTATTATCTGGCTTGGAAGATAAAAATGTATCAGTAATGACTGAATGACTCAGTCAATCAACATTGGATCTCATATACTTTTACGAAACATATATTTTTACGAAAACCCTGTGTTTAGACTTGCATTTGCTATTCGTTGCAAGCCTACAAAAAATCAGCTACCATACGCTGTATATAATAATTTCATTATTGAGAGAGGTTTACATGCCTCAACATAAGACATATTACACTAATGACATATTGTACTTTGCATGTAGCTTTTACGTTGTACTTTTTCACTTATTTTAAGCCCTTCCATATATTTTTTATTATGCATGTATTTTTGTGCTTGCACCTTTTCAATATTTTCTGCTGTTATTTAAAAAGCCATAGAATTTATTTTTAAAATGGGCATATGGAGGGTTATTTTTGAACAATGGAGCCAGAAGTTAATCTTGCCTCCTTCTAAAAATAGACTAAAAGATATAACAGAAGAGGCACACGTTTTGACAAGATCTAGATTGAGTTCAACGTGGTGCCATAATTCAAAAGGGTTAATGACACTTGGGAGCAAGTTCAGGAGGGCAGGTAAGATGAAGAGTCTGAAAACCAAACCCTGAAGGGAACTGTTAAAGAATCTGGATAGGTTCAGTTTGCAGAAAAGATGACCAAATGGAGAAGAAGGCATGGACCTCTTTTCTAGAGATCCAGTGGGCAGAACCAGACTTTTTGACCTAAATTAACAAGGAAGGAGGTTCAGGTTTGACATCAGGATAAATCAATTCTATGAGGTAAATGAAGAATATTTGTAGCTCAGGGTTGAACTGTGGTGTCCCCGGTGCTCTCTAAGCTTGGTTATTTTCTTGTAGACATTTCATTACCAAACTAGGGAACACCATCTGTGCTAGAAAGGAATGGGGCTTGGCCTCAGTTTATATTTTAATGGCTTGCACTGTCAGTGTTGGTGGGGGTGGTCTTAAAGCTTCTTTGGTTGGGCTCTTGACAGTTAGCTTGTTTGGCAGTAAATGGTGGAGACTTTCAGATGTTCTTCAGGCCAGCAGTTTAGCAAGGAGTGGAAAGGTTAATGCCAAAAGACAACAACATAAACAACAACAACAACATACAAAGTCAGAATTGACAAGACAGCAACAGACAGTAAGTGCCACCTATGCAAAGAAGCTGAAGAAACAGTGGACCACCTGGTAAGCTGCTGCAAGAAGATCGCACAGACTGACTACAAGCAGTGGCATGACAAAGTAGCAAGAATGGTGCATTGGAAGATCTGCAAGAAATATCATTTGCCTGTAAGCAAGAACTGGTGGGATCATAAAATAGAGAAAGTCATAGAAAATGATAAAGTTAAACTGCTCTGGGACTTCAGAATTCAAACAGACAAGCACCTGCAACATAACACCCCGGACTTAACAATTGTTGATAAGAAAGACAAAAAAGTCTGGATAGTGGACGTGGCAGTGTCTGGAGACAGCAGAATAGATGAGAAAGAACTGGAGAAGACAACAAAATACAAAGACCTACAAATAGAAATAGAAAGACTGTGGCAAAGGCAAGCAAGGGTAGTACCAATAGTAATAGGCGCCTTGGGTGCAATCCCAAAACAACTGGAGCACCACTTGAACACCATTGGCATTGACAAATTCACCATTAAAAGGTAAAGGTAAAGGTTCCCTCACACATGCGTGCTAGTCGTTTCCGACTGTAGGGGCCGGTGCTCATCTCTGTTTCAAAGCCAATGAGCCAGCGCTTGTCCAAGGACGTCTCCGTGGTCATGTGGCTGGCATGACTAGATGCCAAAGGCGCACGGAACGCTGTTACCTTCCCACTGTAGTGGTCCCTATTTTTCTACTTGCATTTTTACGTGTTTTCGAACTGCTAGGTTGGCAGAAGCTGGGATGAGTAACAGGCACTCACTCTGTTACGCAGCATTTGGGATTTGACCTGCCAAACTGCCAACCAACTGATTGACAAGCTCAGCGTCCTAACCCACTGAGCCACCGCATCCCATAAATTCACCATTAGTCAAATGCAAAAGGTGGACCTACTAGGAACATTTCCATCCTGCAACGATATCCGTAATACCATCAAACATCCACATCTGCCTATCCCAGGTCCTTGGTAAGGACTCGATAGGTAGACAAAAATGCCAAATCCAGTCTGAACATCTGGCTGACTGTGCGATGATCAATAATAATAATAATAATAATAATAATAATAATAATAATAATAATAATAATAATAATAATAATAATAATAATAATATTCCATAAATCAATATTTGAAAAATATCAGACACAATACAAAAACGCCATTTGTGGTTGCTTCTGAATTATCCCCATTTCCCCCTCTTATATTTTATTTTGCCATAAATATTTTCTTGTAGTTTACCATACTTGAAGGGCTTATTCTAAATGGGGAAATGCTGTAAATGCATCTGGAGCCAATACGTTTCCCCCTCCCATGAAGGGCTCACGTTCTTTGTAGCTGAGGCACTGTTTGGTCCTGAATGGGTGTTTGTTTTTACATACTTTGTATGTTTTTGCACAGGCTCCGATCCAAAGCAAACACCGAAGTATGTAAACTGGAGAAAAAAAAAGTTCGGAAGATTCCTGCTGAACAGCAACAAGGAAGCACCATGTTAGAGAGTTAATGTTTTGCCCTCAGGCACATTGTCAGAAGAAGAAAAATGAAATGTATTGGAAGGGCACCAAGAAAATCCAGAAGTTTAGGCTGAGCTGGAGAAGGGGGAGAGCTGATTTTGCTGCTCTTCTAGTCCCCTTCAATCATCGGAATAGTTGAATAACACAGATTGCTGCATGCAAAGTGAGTTGGTGTAATTATAGGACTTACAGGCAAAAGAACCCAGGTTCAGTATGTAGTATATGGCAGGAAAAAAGACCTTCCTGAATTCTCCCCCTGCCCTAAAAATATCATAAAGGTTTACAGAGCAAAGAAGTCAGCTGCTTTTGACCAATGGGCCTTCTCTCTCTGGAGCAGAATCGGTTTTCCAGTTGACTCCCTATTATCTTCAGAGGACAAATAATAAAGGAGAGCAACCAGTTTAACTCATGGTAGAACTTCCATTCAACGCTGTTGGGCCCAGGGGTTGTAAGAGAGAATTATATAAAAAAACAAGACTTAACCCCCATTTCAGAATTCCTCCTGCTATTTCCCTTCCAGCAGGATAAATGCCAACTGCCACATATTTGTCACATTTGAACTGGGGCAGAATGGAGTAAGCCAATGACAATCAATCTCAACCTCAATAAAGTCTGCCGGTTTTTGTAGCCAACTAACAACAAATTGTTATGGACCTGACAGATAAGTTGGTTTACTATAGAAAGGAAAGAAGTCCTACATTTGCAGATTTGCCTACTGTGTGTCAGCCTCAGGGTTTAAAACCCAGGCCTTTTTGTCAATGGACCTTTGGCCATTCTTTACCTGGCCCTGAGACTCTGAGCTTTTTGTTCCATCTCTAAAGGTAAAGGTAAAGGTTCCCCTGCACATGCGTGCTAGTCGTTTCCGACTCTAGGGGCCGGTGCTCATCTCCGTTTCAAAGCCGAAGAGCCAGCGCTTGTCCGAGGACGTCTCCGTGGTCATGTGGCTGGCATGACTAGATGCCAAAGGCGCACGGAACGTTGTTACCTTCCCACCGTAGTGGTCGCTATTTTTCTACTTGCATTTTTACATACTTTCGAACTGCTAGGTTGGCAGAAGCTGGGACGAGTAACAGGCGCTCAATCTGTTACACGGCACTCGGGATTAAACTGCCGACCTTTTGATCGACAAGCTCAGCGTCCTAACCCACTCAGCCACCGCATTCCATCTTTATGTCATGATAATTCAGATAAGAATTATCCCTCACTACAATTATTCCTCAGGACTTAACAATATAGTAGCAAAGATTTTGATGACCTGCAAATGGAAATCTGAGAAGATCCACTTGATCAGGAGTGCTATATTTTTTATTTATTTTATTTTAATTCCATTAAAATAAACAGGTATACACAACAAGGCAGTATCCCAAAATATGGTTTAAAATGGTACCCCCAATGATGCAATCAAAGGCTCCACCTGCTGTTTATGTGAGTTGTGTTGTGCATAAAAAATAGGTGGAGCTTTAGATGCACAATTGTAAACACATTCTTGACTTCTTTAACCATAACTTGTGGAACATTCCAGGATACATCCATAATATTGCCAACAGGAGGTCATATGTGTAAGCAAGCCAAAAAAACCACACACCTTTATTAAGGATGCATTTTTTTATATGTGGAACTGGGGGTGCAGTATACCTTTATTGAATACAATCAGACTTACTTTTGAATGTGGGCCTGTGATTACATGTAGACAGGATAATCTTATGATGCGTGGGGTCTGTTTGAGAAAAACCAGACTGGAAAAGATAATTGTAAGAAGACCGAACAATATTACAAAGATATTGTCCTGTGCTGCAAATTATCTTTCGTATTCACATAATATTTTGTTCTTTCTCCTTATGCCTTTTGCTTTCATGTAAGGATTTTTAAAAGATGTTAGAGTGTTTGAAGGATGAGAGGTCTGCTTTTAATACAGATTCGAGATATAGATACAGTTAAAAAAAAGTAAGGAAAAGAAGAGAATGGGAAACTTTTTGAATTAATTGCAGCACAGAAGAGAGAGAGGACATGTGTCCTGCATTTCTTCAATCAAATAAATTGAATACATTAATTCTGTGTGATGATACTGTTATTAAGATTGATTCCTGGCTACTACATGGATTTGTCAACAATAAATATGAAAATGGCTTTCCGTTGCCTTATTCCAGAGTATATCTTTTTTCTGATTCTAGTTTACAATTCACTGGTATCCTGATAGGTTTCCTTGTTAAGTACTATCCTGGTCCTGGTCCTACTTATCTTTTTCAAATAAGTCAAGGAGAGACAAGTACTGCCACCTACTGAAAGGGAGAATGCCTGGGGCCTGCAAATGTGAACATCCGTACTGAAGACCAGATTGGCAAAGGAGACACTTCCATGACTTTAGCTAAGTTTTATGATGCCTTTTAGAAGAACTGTAAGGCACTTTTGGGAGGCAAGAGTGGGGAAGTCAGCTTGAGTCTACATCCCCCTTACAAAAGCTCTACTGACTCAAGAGCTTCCTGGATTCATGTATGCTCATTTTATTGTTAACAATTAGTAAATGTTTAAGATTAAATTCCAACCCATAGTTGAAATTTGCAGCTGCAGCTGAGTCCAGTGTACACAGAGGTGTGCAATCATTACAAGGGAACATGAATTTCTTGAAAGAAAGGTAAGTAAAGTCTAGAAATGCTCAGAAATATGCAAACATTCATTACCTAACAATAGACTGTGACAGAGATACTATTAATTAATCATTTCTCCTGCTCTTGACAAATTTAATTTTTCAGCATTTTCAGACAAATGACCTTATATGGGTCTTTCAGACTAATGCAAAACACAGAATTTAACCTGCTAGCAGATTTTGTAATTTGTTGAAAGTTGTGATTCAGAAGTAGCTCATTTTTTACTATTATAAAATGAATAATGACTGCCTCAAGATGTGCTCAAGTCTTGGTGATCACAAGACCATCACCATGACATTTCCCTGGCAGCAGTATACAAGTTATTTGCCATTTTTTTCTCTAGAAATTTTTTATTTTTTCAGTTTTCAGTCTTATCTACATGTCTGGTATTCCCTGGTGGTCTCCCAATCATTTGGTTTATGCCAACCCTATTGCATAATTTATCTTCTATGACCAGAAACTAGAATTATTCCTGATCCAGAATGACTATCTCATGATATTTCTCATGCAACAGAAGAGTTGGAAGACATTTAGTTGAAGCAATTTGCTAATTTTCCTCCAAAGATAACATTTTACATCATATCTGCATATCTGGCAGAGAGATTTTATTAGGAAGAATGATATGAAATCATGAATAATGTCTTTTCATACCAAACAAAATCTTCATTAAATCATTGTTGCTTAAACACACACACACACACACACACACACACACACACCGCAAAAAAAGAGAGAAAAAAGAACTCAGCTGAAATATCTAATTCTGTGGGAAGTTGTTATCATGTCCATGATTTTGGTATAGTGATTTTGGATATGAAATTAACAGAACAATATTGCTTTAGTTCAACACCAGAATAACTCTCACTTATCCTATTATGCTCATTAATATCAAATTATTATTACCTTGCCTTTAATAACCTTTAGCTTTCATTTATCTTTGAATGTTTCAAAAAAGGTAATCTAAATTTGTCAAATAGCATCACTCAGGTGAACTTGGTTGATCTCAAGAAGCTGAGTTGGCCCTCGCTAGCAGTTGGAAGGGGGATACCATCGAGGAAACTCAGACTTATCCCAGTAAGAGTATTTTGAATACTGCGGGGAAAACTAATTTAAATAAGAATTTTAAAAAGGATCTATGATAAGGCAATCAAGACGATCAGTTAGAAAAGAAGTTTTATATCGATGTGGTTATTATTTGCAGAAATATTAGAAAAATGTCTATATTTGTTATTTATCCAAATAATAAGAATTATACTAATTCAAGGATGGCAAAAGAGGACATTTTTGGAAGAAGAGAACATCAAGCAAAGCTATTATGCCGACTATAGAAACTAATTCTTATTGTTTTTTAAATATAAACTCAGAGAACATGATGTTTACCAAATATTAAGATGATTACGTAAAAATAAAATTGATAAAACATATATTTTTTTTTTTAAAAAAAAGGTATCTCAGACTCCTGTGCTAGACCGGGAAGGTGAAAATTTTGTCCTGGAATAAGTCTATGGCAAACTACTTGGGAATTTGACATGGCTGCATTCATAAAGTCCACACAAATTGGGAAATGCTGTATGATAAATGAAGTCAAAGCACAACAATGGAGCTGATGAAGGTTGCTAAAATAAAGCTTCTAATAAGACAGATTCGCTACTGGTAATTTTCTAATATAGGTGGACAATATTCAACCAGTTCAGAATAGTAACATGCTCTTTTTGAAAGGCAGGACCGTGGAGCTTTAATGCTTCAAGCTGAAGGCAGCACCAAATTTCTTTTCCCAGCTGTGACTGAATGCCAACCCGTGACCTGTCCTAAAAAGTCATCCATTTATCCATGGCTACTTATCTGTGCTCTGGTAACCTTCCCTTTAGATTGCGGAAATGAGTTATATGTGAGGTTACCTTTGAAGTTGTTAATGCAAACCACAGCTGGCAGAATTGTTCCTGGTGTTCTAAATGTATTTTGTCAGTTGTCAATGAGTTTCAGTACAATAACTTTAAGAAAAATTAAAGATGAACTCAAGTTAAATTCAACTCTTGATGAACTCAAATTCAACTCAAGTTAAATTCAACTCATGGGCAAAAAAAAAACATAGGATTTTATTGTTATTGTTGAAATGTTGTGGGTTTTTCTTTTCTTTTCTGACAATTTGGAAATGGCTTGTCATTATTTTCTTCCAGTTGGAATTTTTAAAACTTCTCTTGGTCAAGCCTACACCTAGTTCTTCTACATACACATCCAAGTATTAAATTTCTGAGCTGAGTTCAGGCCAGAGACACTAGAATGCTTAAGTACAAAACCATCATTGAATTGAGAGCAAGTACTATAGTACTAAGTATCTCTTTCCCTAACAAGGTGCTTAAACTTTAAGTAATTTAAGTAATGCAGGAAAGGTCTTTTCCAAGCAGCTTCCTCCTGAAAAGATCCAAAGCTGAAGCATCTCTGGCTTAAGGCTACCATGACAGGCTGCAAAAATCTGGATGACCGCTAGATTTAAGAAAAGAGAGGCTGAGATGGGGGAATTTTGTAACTCAGGGATGGAAGCCTTGGGGATCCTCATGTTCCCATTAGTCTTTAAAGAAAGCCCTGAAAATGAATAATCCTCTCATGAAGGGCTAAGTAAGGTCTCACATTTTAATGGATTTATAGGCACCAACTACTTCACAGATTCGAAAGGACATCATGCCTGGCCAAAAAAAAAAGTATTTTTAAATGTTGAGGAAAATAAAATGTTTTGGGGAAGGTGAAGTTTTCATATTCTAGTTTGCCATTCTGAGCAGAAAATTCAGAGAAAAAATATTTTTTCCCCCCAAAAATAAAGCTGTGATGCAATAGATTCAGTAGTGAATATACCCACTATAAATAAAGTTCTTTTCATTGCAATGTCCAGGGTATGTCTTGTCAAAATCCATCCATTTTTCCCCCTTTGCAATACACATAAAAACCATGGACCTTCAATGGTGCCATCTTGATCTATTTTTCTTAAACGTACCAAACAGATATTCTGGATCTGCACCTGGGCCTAAAGTGTGTGATAGTTTCATTTTTTTAATAGATATGTTTAGCTTCTCCCTGACTGTAACGGATACCTGAGCCTTGTTCAGTGTGGGAAGGTTGCCAAGTGTAACAAATTGCACTTGAATACGGAATTATAAACTGGAAAGGAAGCTGATAACAAGGAATTCAAGTAATACTACAAAGTGGTCATTAATGTTATATATATATATATATGCCACACAACTTACAGTATAGGTGTGTTTATGTGTGATGGAATTATTACATGACAAGAAAGGGAAAACAGTTGGAAGTCTGGAGATATTCATCAGTTTAGTAAAGCATTCCCAGGAGATTTCGACTTCCAAAGTATGTATATGATTACCTAATCCTGAGACCACAGTGAATACACTTAATCAGAATGCATTTGGCTGAGTGTGTATTTTGTTTAGTGCTCCAATCACAGCATACTTAACTTCTGCCTCGCTTTAGCTTTACAAGGTAACATAAAAGAAAATGTTGCTCCAATAAGCCAAAACTGCCCTGTAAAGCTTTACTGCCAAGTTAATTTATTAGAGAATTACTCTGCTCTGCATTTGCACAAGCTCAGCTGATCAGGGGAAGCGCAGGCCTTATCAAAATCAGATTGAGAAGTTAAAAAAATAAATAAATAAAAAATCCCTAATGGAATACTAAGCACACTTCAAATAGGGAACCATATGGAGTCTGTTACAAGGCAGGAACAAACCATAAACTCAAGGAAACAGATGGCAGAAGTCTCAGGCCTATGAAAATGGGTCTTGGCAAATGAGGCTGCATTAAGAATGCATGTATCTTGTCAAAGAGTAAATTGCCGTATTACTACCTGGGCCAGCTCTTTGGAAAAAGCTTCTTTCCTCATCTATAAAGCACACCTTACACATCTGTTGCTAGGCAAGATGGCGGCTCTCTCTCAAGAATTCCTTCCTGAGCTGTTGATTTAGGAGCGCGTGGGAAGAACTACCCAGTTCAGAGAATGTAAGCTCCATAGCAAATATCTTTTTACAATCGATATCTTGCCAGCAGGCAGCTGGGCAATCTCCAGATGAGCATCGTGCAACTTTGATGGTTTTCTTTTATTAAAGGACAGGAAAGCTTTATAGAACATTTGGAATGATTAGGAAACCATCTTTTTTTTATCTCATCTTGTAAACCGGAACTTCTGCAGCATGATTGTAAATCTGAGGGGTTGCAATAATTGTGAAAGTGCCACGTGGGCAGAGTATTGAGTTGTTCCTACTTTCAGCAAGCATGGCTACTCTAGGGTAGACACCTTGCAGCCATCTTGCATTGTGCAAAGCTCTGCACAGGCTAAAGAACCTTGGGGTATAGAAGCCGAACAAGCGCTCCCCCAAACCTAATAACAGAGAGCAAAGAGATGCCTTCCTCCGTGAAAGATACACCTCTTCACACCTATTTTCTGTCTAGTACAGGGGTAGGCAACCTTGGCTCTTTTATGACTCGTGGACTTCAACTCCCAGAATTCCTGAGCCAGCATGGCTCAGCTTGGAAACCTCTCCCTTTCCCCTCAGCGTGGCTGGCTCAGGAATTCTGGGAGTTGAAGTCCACCAGTCATAAAGCGGCCTAGGCCTAGGCCAGTGGTAGGCAACCTTGGCTCTTTTATGACTCGTGGACTTCAACTCCCAGAATTCCTGAGCCAGCATGGCTCAGCTTGGAAACCTCTCCCTTTCCCCTCAGTGTGGCTGGCTCAGGAATTCTGGGAGTTGAAGTCCACGAGTCATAAAAGAGCCAAGGTTGCCTACCCCTGGTCTAGTAGTTGTGCTGCTGATTATTTTGTGCACATTAGAGGTGGATTACTTGATTCACCCTCCGCTGGCTCCCCCATATTACATCATGCTCAGAGTAAAGGTAATATAAGGAAAGTTAATGAGGAATCAATGGAAAGGCAGAGATACTATCTTCAGGTCTGACATACAATTTAATATATGTGATTAATGGTTTAATTATTCATCCTCCTGCCTGTCCTGCTTATGGCCTAAAGCTAGCATGAAAACATTTCACAAGAAGTTTATTGCGTAGTCATAAATCAGTCAAGAATCTTACAGAAAACAAATACTGTAGCTTCAGTCAAATACAGGGGAAGGGAGTTAAGAGTCCGGTGAGGTTCAGACTTCAGGCAAATGGATAGTACACACTGTAGCAAGGACATTTAGGGATGGTTAGGCCAGACATAACTTGTATGGCTTATTAAAGAATTGAGATACAAAGTCTATGACAAGCTGGGTCAATCAGCTAGCCAGGGGACAATTACTTCCCTCTTCAGGATATGGACCTTGCTTATTGCCTTCTAGTCTAAAGGTCATCAGCCTAATGTCATGGTTCCGATAGACGAGACCAGTAGAAATAAGAACTCTGAGGCACTTGCTTTCCTCAAAGAACAATTTTAATGGCTACATAGCATCCACACGAACATAGGTGAAACCAAGAGTGGAAGTTCCTCCCCCTCCAAAAAAAAAGGTTACAAAGTAAAAGTTAAACTTCCCACCCACTAAATATGTAATAAATCACAGTCTCCAATTAACACAGGGGTCGGCAACCTTAAACACTCAAAAGAGCCACTTGGAACTGTTTCCCTGAAAAAAGAAAACACTGGGAGCCACAAAACTTCCACATGCGCTCATGAGGGGGGAGAGCTTGATTGAAGAGTTTAATTAAAAAGAAATAGAGGCTGCTGTGCATGAGTTCTCTCTCTCTCCCCCTCCCTCCCTCTCCCTCCCGCCTTCCCTCTCTCTCCCTCTCTTTCTCTCCCTCCCTCTCTCTCTCCCCCCCCTCTCTCTCCAATCTGCTCACCTGGCAAGCTGGCTTCACGCTGTTCTCCAACAAGCTGACACACATTCTTATTGGGCTGGCTCTCCTGCCCTTGGTCTGCCTGTCCTCTTCCTCCACTCAGTGTGAGTGTGAGTGAGTGAGTGAGTGTGTGTGTGTGTGTGTGTGTGTGTGTGTGTGAGAGAGAGAGAGAGAGAGAGAGAGAGAGAGAGAGAGAGAGAGAGAGAGAGAGAGAGAGAGAGAGCTTCTGCTTTCTGCTGCTTCCTGCTTTCTGCGGAGACGCAGCAAAGGCAGGAGCCCTGCCCAATAAGCTTGTCAACTTGTTGGAGAAGAGTGTGAGGCCACTCTCTTTTTTACACACACACACACACACACACACACACACACACACACAGAGAGAGAGAGAGAGAGAGAGAGAGAGAGAGAGAGAGAGAGAGAGAGAGAGAGAGAGCTTCTGCTTTCTGCTGCTTCCTGCTTTCTGCGGAGACGCAGCAAAGGCAGGAGCCCTGCCCAATAAGCTTGTCAACTTGTTGGAGAAGAGTGTGAGGCCACTCTCTTTTTTACACACACACACACACACACACACACACACACACACAGAGAGAGAGAGAGAGAGAGAGAGAGAGAGAGAGAGAGAGAGAGAGAGAGAGAGAGAGAGAAGGGAAATGCAAGTGCCTCTCTCTCTCTCTCTCTCTCTCTCTCCAAATGGTGGAGGATGACAGGGAGCTGCAGGAGAAGGCTGAAAGAGCCGCATGGGGCTCCAGAGCCACGGGTTGCCAACCCGTGAAGTAACACCTTTGGCAGGCTTTCTAACAGTAGTTCTAGCCCGCCAAACACTTGAGCGATTTGACCTTGCTTCCCACAAGAAAGTTATTGTTATGACTGAACTAGAAGAATGTATTTTCTCTCCCCCCTTAGCTGTGGCAAGCTGAAAAAATGAAGAAAGATGGTTGTGAGCAGAGTAGTTTTGTAGGTTTGACACCTTCATTGCTCAATCCTCCTCTTCCTCCAATGCATACGTCTTGTCATCTCAATCAGCCTTCCTCAACCTTCCTTGTCTTCAGGTGTTTTATCTGACACTTCAGCCAGAACTGCAGACCAAATCATTTTGAAGAGGACCTCTATTGTCCTCAACAGATACATCTGGATTTGGAAGCCATAACCATACCAGTAGGAATCTTTAAAGATTTATTCCAAGACGTTATAACAAAATGACACGCCAGTAGAACACCAGACATCGATCAAAAAATATTCAACCATAAGGAGGAGTGGGGGAAAAAAGAGAGAAAAGGAAGACCTATCAGCCCTTCTCTGAATCAGAATAGAGATGACAATCATTAATATTTGGCATCTTCCTGGTTAAGTCTGCATCCAAGTTCCATCCCATGGATATTTTGCTACTATAGCTTATACAGACTCTAAACCATAATTAATCATACCTGTTTCCAATGGTCTTGTCTCACTTGATTTTGCTAAGGAAAAGTTGATCTTATCATGGAATTTGAATGCTTTCTCTCTCCCCAACAAAGATGAGACCATCCCAAAGTTAAGGAGTATTTGTTTACATCAGGTGGGAATGAGACCATCCCAAGGTTTTAGACCAGGGGTCTTCAAACTTGGCCCTTTTATGACTTGTGGACTTCAACTCCCAGAAGTCCTCAGCCAGCATGCCTGGCTGAGGACTTCTGGGAGTTGAAGTCCACAAGTCATAAAAGGGCCAAGTTTGAAGACCCCTGTTTTAGACTAAAGAGAGGGAGGATAATCTACTGTACATGGATGGTGCACAGCAGGTACTGGGCAAAACAAAGCATAGTTCTTTAGTGAATGCCTGCTTAATTCTGCAACTCAAAGTCACAGGGTGCCTTGACTTATGACTTATGGCAGTAATTCTGGGTTCAAATGCAATTGTAAGTCAAGCAGTACCTGTAGTCCTAAGAAGAAGACAAACAAATAAACATCACAACATTTTTTCATTATTTCATTAAATCAATCAGAATAGAGCTGCAAGGGACCTTGGATGTCGTCTAATCCCTTACTCAAGCAGGAAACCATATACCATTTCAGACAAATGGTCGTCCAATCGCTTCTTAAAAACCTCCAGTGGCGAAGCACCCACAACTTCTGAAGGCAACTTCTGCTCCACTGATTAATTTTTCTCATTAATTCCTTTGGCACACTTAACATCTCCTGCTTTTCTACTAATTCATTCTTTGATTTAACTATTTATTGTTTCAATTGTTTACATTATATGCTTACATGCAATAAGAGTAAGGCAGACATGTCAAACACAAGGCCCGGGGGCTGGATCCGGCCCGTGAAGTAGTTTCATGTGGCCCGCGAAGTCATCCTGGAAACAGTGAGGGAACGGCCCCCACTGCCTTGGCCCTGGCCCAGAGACCCTCCTTCTGCAAGAGACCCTCAGATCTGTCCCACTCCTGCCTGGGCCCCCGTAGGCACCCTTGATGCGAACGATGTAGAGCTGGCCACACCCACCCAGTAGGCCATACACACTCTAGCCACGCCCACCCAGTAGGCCATACACACTATAGCCACGCCCACCCAGTAGGCCATGCACACTATAGCCACACCCACCCAGTAGGCCATACGCACTATTGCCACGCCCACCCAGTAGGCCATACGCACTATAGCCATGCCCACCCAGTAGGCCATACACACTCTAGCCATGCCCACCCAGTAGGCCATACGCACTATAGCCACGCCCACCCAGTAGGCCATACGCACTATAGCCATGCCCACCCAGTAGGCCATACGCACTATAGCCACGCCCACCCAGTAGGCCATACGCACTATAGCCACGCCTACCCAGTAGGCCACGCCCACCCAGGTCATACCCACCCGGCCCCCTGAGGGCAACCGCAATGCTGATGCAGCCGTCAATGAAATTGAGTTTGACACCCCTGGAGTAAGGCATTCTTCTCTTGTCATGAGAGGCTTGCAAAACAGCAGAAATAATAAACTATAGTACTAAAACAACACAATCACAGAGGCAAGAAAAAGAGTCTTCAATCATCCTGAATTATTTTTTTTCACCTTTATTTATTTTATGCTATGCCCTTTCTAGAACTCTTGGGATGTGTATATTTATTAAATCAAGACACCTATGACAGCTATAAAATGACAGATAAACTAATTCTGGAATACCTAAATGAATAAACTTAGTTTTTCCAGTTCAAAATTGCAATATGATCTAGAACAAATGGGATGTCATTTGTGAGCTCCTTGTTTATCCTTTGTTGACAATGAATCTCTGTCAAAAGACTTTGTGGAAAAACATTGACAAAATAATAAATGCATAACGTATTTCATGTATTTTAGAGTTTTTAAAAGGACAGATTGGCTTGAACAAATTCAAGATTATCTTCCAGATTACTGGCAGTTAGGAAAACTTTGGGAAATTTATTATAAAGCTTAAGGGTTAACACAGATTGATATTTGAATCACAGCACCATAACTAAGAAAGATTTACTGATTGGTGAATTGTTCAACAATACATTGATGTATGAACTTTTCTTCTAACACGAGTTGGGGTGTCTAATTTCTTTCTTTCTTCTTCTTTTTTTAAGAAACAAAATGACTATCAAATGCTTTTACATTGCTTACTTCCATCTGTCTTCTTTTCCAAACCGTACATTTATGATCAAGTCAGCTTCCATTAACAATTTGAAGTTTCTTTGGGCTAAATTCTTTTCTTTTTTTTGCCCCAATTAGAAAACTAACCATTGGATTATAAACTAATCTCCTTGTAGGCATTCAATCATCACATTTTCTGACTTCATTTCTCAGAGAAATGAAGTCAGAAAATGTGATGATTGAATGCCTACATTATTTGCACGTTTGTCAAAAAGCCAGCCTCAGAGGTGTTACAATGGGTGCAAAAATCTATATTCATATTTAATTAAAAACTTAATTGCTCTTTACATATCTGATGGTGTGACAACAGCTGGTTGGGGTGTGAGAGATATTGATGAGTAAACAACAAACCTGGAAGCAACCAAGATATGAAGAAAAATAGGGGAGAGGGAAAAAATTGGTTTGTTTTTTTAACAGCATCATGAAAAGGCATTGGGAATTTATATGACAGAGAACTAAACATGGCAGGTCAAGGTATTAAGTCTTGTCAGGTCTGATGGACTAAAATGGTTTTGTCAAAAGGTAGATAGAGTCTCAGAGACGTATTTAGCACTTTGCTTCTGAATCCAGGAAGCTAGTTAGAAAATTCATATATTACTTTTCTCTCAAGGCAGATTTTAGTGGAAGTAATGGATTGAAGTCACAGATATGACACCAAAGGAAATGAAAATGTTTACAGAAAAAAAAACACAGCTAAATAAATTTGAAAAAGAATTTACATAATGACCAGCTCAAATGGTCAGTTCACGAAAACTGAGAGATATATACCAGTGTTGGCAATCTCCAAGTCTTACTCTAATTTTGACATCTACAGAAAACGAGTACCTCAGATAAATCATACTTTTTACAAAATTAACTTCATGTTACACATTCTGAAGTATATGTGTTCTTGCCATGTGGCTTTCAGAATCAAATATTTTGCCAGGCTAAACAGCACAGGCAGTTACACCTTCTTATTCAAATTTAAATATTTTATTGTTGTAGGATAGTAAATTTCTTTCCAGCTCTTTGGCTAGTCACTTAATGCTTAATTGTGACTGGTTATGGGCTAACCCAGGTCATCTTCTGTATCACTGTTAGAACCATTATTTGTGGAATGTCAGAGAACCAGAGCTAATGAGGATGGATTAGATAGCAAATAGTTGGTTGGAAGAAAACCATTTATGCACACTATAAATGTGTAAGCTACTAAGAAATGCTGCAAAACTTTATATAATTTGCAAAATATATTATGTGAAAAGCAATAGCTTACATTTTGTTTAGAATAACCTTCAATGAGCATTCAGGATATAGTTGGTCAATGTTGTGAGATTTTGCTGTGATTCACTCATTATTGTGATGGTCAATGCCTTGGGAGAAGAGAAATTTACAAACTAGCCATGATTATTCATGGCTTGTGCTAATTTTAGCAGGACAGTGCTAAATCCAAGTTTTATTAGGTGAGAAGAGAATTTGTCCAGAAACAAATTTTATTTATTTATTTATTTTAATTCCATTTATATCCCGCCCTTCTCCGAAGACTCAGGGCGGCTTACAAGCTTAGCAGTAGCCTTCATTCTATGTATATGCCTGCTTATTAGGGCTTTCACACACACCCCAAGCGGCATTATTACAAAGTCAGCTTAATTGCCCCCAACAATCTGGGTCCTCATTTTACCTACCTCGGAAAGATGGAAGGCTGAGTCAACCTTGAGCCTGGTGGGATGTGAACCTGCACTAATTGCAGGCAGCTGGTGTTACTTAAGGAGGCATTAGCCCACTGCTCCACCAAGGCTCCAAAATTCCTTGTGTGTCCAACCACACTTGACCAATAAAGAATTCTATTCTATTCTATTCTATTCTATTCTATTCTATTCTATTCTATTCTATTCTATTCTATTCTATTCTATTCTATTCTATTCTATTCTATTCTATTCTATTCTGTCCCATCCCATCCCGTCCCATTCCATTCCATTCCATTCCATTCCATTCCATTCCATTCCATTCCATTCCATTCCATTCCATTCTATTCTATTCTATTCTATTCTATTCTATTCTATTCTATTCTATTCTATTCTATTCTATTCTATTCTATTCTATTCTATTCTATCCATTCCATTATTCTATTCTATTCTATTCTATTCTATTCTATTCTATTCTATTCTATTCTATTCTATTCTATTCTATTCTATTCTATTCTATTCTATTCTATTCTATTCTACTAAAGACCATAGATCTCCAACTAAACAGAAGTTGTTTCTTGGATGATAAATTGCAAGCAAAGCTTGGCAGCTGCTGCTTGATAATTTCCATTGTTAGATTAGGAAATGTTTGTAGGTCATGACAATGAATTTGCTTCTACTGCAGCCCAAAGGATTGCAAATTTTTTTTCAGCCTGAAACTTTCAGAGCTACCTCAGGAATAAATCCTCTCATAAGCATGCATGCTTTGCCTCAACATGTTTGTGGTTTGGAAATAAAACTTGGAAGATGAAGTTTGACAGCTCCATGCTATGTCTTGTATGGAATCCATTATTGGCAAAATAGCCCATTGTAATCAAAGGGAACGGTGGTCAGAGCTGCCATATGCCAAGGTTTGACTGGATAAACCCTTAGTATTAAAATAAATTGCTTTGGCTTTTCAAGATGAAACACCATTATGTGCTGGTATCAATCAGATCTTGTCCCATGGGAGAAATGGAGCAATGTTCGCTTTATGTTAGCCACTTGGGTGATTTTCATTTTGTTTGTGTTCAGGAATGCTGTGGAGTAGACTCAAGAATTATTTTCCCAGTGTTGCCCAAGTGTTTCTGTTGAGCAACTTCATGATAGGCTTAACCTTACCTTCAACTGTCCCCTGACTAGCTCAACTAGATAGTTTGATGAGATTAGGAAGGTATCAGTTGTGGATGGCCATCCAGTTCTCCAAGGATGAGTTCTGTCCTCAGATGCTTTCTCCTGTCTGTCTTATTTTTTGTGGTTGTATGATAGGCTCCGTTAAAAATCCTCAATGTGCTTTGCAATCAAAGTTGCAGCCAGGGAAAGACTTCTTACAGATTTATCCTTGGCAGAGATGTTAGGTGAAGGAATTTTAAATCTGAATTTGGAGAGGTAGGGATGGGAAGTTGGCCATTTCCCATAGGTTTGTGGGGGAAAAGGCCAGTTAAAAAGGCATTCATTTACACGTAGTACTACCAGCCAGCCACGCAGGATCCTTACCAGTAAGATATTGCATGCTATCCAGGGTTACAAAACCAATCTTACAATTCTTGCGGTCCATTTCCTCCGCTAAACACTTCACTCAAAAAGACATCCATACACGTATCTCCCCAGTTCAAAGTCCAGTTGGCTAAGCTTAATTTGTGCTCAAGAGAAAGTGAGGTGGGGTACTTGATTAGGTGCGATGGCTCAGATTTTTTACAGTTCTCATTCATTTGATAATTTCTGACAAGTCTTAGCTAGTCGTAGCTTTGAATATTTCTCACGCTTCCTGATATTTTTCCATCTGAACGCCTTCACCTCTTACCATTTCAAATGGGAACCATCTCTTATCTTCAGAATCATTTCTTCTGTATCTTCTTAGAAATATTCATCTTTAATCATTGGTGGCAAAACGTAAGAAGTGCTGTATTTCTATAAAGAGAAGAGACCATTAAAATAGGATAGAGGAAACTCTAAAGAAAGTTCTATCTTTTATATAAGTTCTGTGAAGGATAATATGGCCTAGATCACGGGTCGGCAACCCGCGGCTCCGGAGCCGCATGCGGCTCTTTGAGCCGTCTCCTGCGGCTCCCAGTCGCCTGGTGCGCGCGCACCTCTCCGAACGGGTGGAGGTGCGCGCGCAGCTCTCCAAACCTTCAAGGCGGCGCTTGGCCCAAAGAAGCGGGAACTGGAGGGGCCACGATTTCCCCTCCAGAGGAAGAAGGCGCTGGATGCGGCCGGCTCCGCGGGGAAGGGGGAGCGGCGGCGGGGGCGACGGAAAAGCTGCAGAAACGGTAGGAGAGATGCTGACTGGCGGCGGCCTCGGAGGAGGCGGAGGGGGAGGAGGGAAGGGTGACCCGGCGGGGGGGGGGTGAGCCAGAAGGAAAAGGGAAACTCATCCCGCAGAGCGGTTGCGAAAAGAGGGAGGAGATAAGCCAGCCCGGTACCTGGATCCGCTTCCTGTGTCTCCTCCGCTCTGCCATGATGTCCCCGTTTTGGTCTCCTTGTGAAGTGGGGCTGAGCCGGAAAAGGGGGATGGGGAGACCGAGGGAGGGAGGAAGGAAGAGAGAGAGAGACACGGAGCCAGCGGGCTCACGAGGGGCAGCAACCTTGCGAGAGGCCGCGCGCAAGCCATTAGGACGCGCACGAGCCCTTGGGGAGGCAGGGCGGGAGCGCGGTCCGGCCGCTGGGCTTCCTTTCCCTCTTGTCCGCATCGCTGCAAGGAATTGCGTTGTTTGGGGAATTTGTTGAATTGGAGCCATGGGCTAGTCGTGGTTAAGGCACTTGTAGGCGAAGCAAATCACAAAAGCCCCCAAATCCTTCTAAATGCAGCCCACGGGCGAGCTTCCCAAGTTGTTTTAATTTAGTTTGCACGTGGCAATAGAAATAAGCTTCTTTCCTCCTCAGCGGATCGGTGCGGTGAAGAGGCTGGACTTCCTTCGGGGGGGCCTTTCATTCCTGTACAAGGGGAAGGGGAACTCTCTGTGCTTTTGTGTGTGTGTGTGTGTGTGTGTGTGTGGCCCATCTGCAAAGCTGCCGAGGAAGGAGAAGCGGGATACTGGTTGGGTGGGGGAGCGGCAAAAGCGGGGGGGGGGAGAGAGAGAAACGGCTCCGCCTTTGGTTCCCCCTCCTAAAGCACAGGGGCGCTAGAGAAAGTTTGGAGTTGGGTAAGGAAGCGCAAAATTCAGGAAGGAAAGCGGGGCGGCGGGCGAACGGGAGACCTGCCGACGTTTGGGGAGGTTTGGGGAGGTGCACGCCGGGGAAAAGGCTGGGAGAGGAGGGGGTCCGGGCTGGGGGGGAGGCAGAAGCGAGGGATCAGGACTCCTCCCGCTTGGCTGCTGCCGCCGCCGCCACCACTCCTACGGCCGCTGCCACCTGCTCTCTCGGCTGGTTGCTTTCTGCTTCTCTCACCTGCCCTGCCCCCCCGCCTGCCCACCTGTGATTCCCCGGGAGAGGGCGATGGGATTCCAGCAAGCTTTCAAGCCTTCTCGGCGGTCTCCGGCACGGCTCAGGAAGCGTTTCTGTGCCGCCCGGCTGGAGCCTTTGCCTCCTTCCCTCCCCCAAGCGAGGCGTCCTTTTTCAAGTTGCAAAACCAAGCGGGGTGAAGTGGGCTGTCGGGAAAGACATTGCCGCCTCCTCCTCCTCCAGCGGCGACACCTCCGGTCGGGCCCTGGTGGCGGAGGAGGCAGTGGCAGAGGCGGCCGCAGCACCGGCAGCCTTCCTAGCAGCGGCAGAGACAGAGGCGGCGGCGGAGGAGGAGGAGGAGGAGGAGGAGGAGGCGGCTGCAGAGGCAGCTTCCTGGCGGTCTTCTTCCTCTTGGCTTCCTGCCTCTCCGCCCGCGGTGCAAGCTCGGATGTTACGGGGCTGGCTGGCCCGGACTGGGTCGGGCGAGTCGATCACCTCCTCCTCCTTCTCCCGCTCCCTCTCCTCTCCAGGATGACCCTCCTGAATGTCTTTCCCGACAGCCCGCTTCACCCCGCTTGGTTTTGCAACTTGAAAAAGGACGCCTCGCTTGGGGGAGGGAAGGAGGCAAAGGCTCCGGCCGGGCGGCACAGAAACGCTTCCTGAGCCGTGCCGGAGACCGCCGAGAAGGCTTGAAAGCTTGCTGGAATCCCATCGCCCTCTCCCGGGGAATCACCCCGAATCCGAGGCGGGGAGAGGGAAAACGCGGGAGCGGGGAAGGCGAGGCGGAGGGAAGGAAGGCAGGAAGGAGGGCAGGCGGGGGGGGCAGGGCAGGTGAGAGAAGCAGAAAGCAACCAGCCGAGAGAGCAGGTGGCGGCGGCCGTAGGAGTGGTGGCGGCGGCGGCAGCAGCCAAGCGGGAGGAGTCCTGATCCCTCGCTTCTGCCTCCCCCCCAGCCCAGACCCCCTCCTCTCCCAGCCTTTTCCCCGGCGTGCACCTCCCCAAACCTCCCCAAACGTCGGCAGGTCTCCCGTTCGCCCACCGCCCCGCTTTCCTTCCTGAATTTTGCGCTTCCTTACCCAACTCCAAACTCCGCCGGCAGAGGCTCGATCTGCCGTTCTGCAAGCCTCCGCCGCCGGTTAATACCCTGTATTCAGCTCTGGGAAGTGGGAGGGAGGGGGAGTTTGGGGGGAGGGGGAGCTCCACGGTGCAAAAATAAAGCCCTGCCGCTCTTCGCGTTGCTTGCCCGACTGGCTGTCACGGGACCAGCCCTGCCCCCATCCACCTCCAGTATGGATGGCTCTGCCAAAAGAAAAGCAGCCGAAGCAAGTCTCCCATTGAGAGAATGGGGCGGCGGCGGCTTGCAAAACGGCGGATCCAGCCTCTGCCAGCGGCAGAGGCTCGATCCGCCATTCTGCAAGCTGCAAGCGTGTCTGCCGGCAGAGGCTGGATCCGCCTTTTGCAAGCCTCCGCCGCCCCATTCTCTCAATGGGAGGCTTGCTTCGGCTGCTTTTCTTTTGGCAGAGCCATCCATACTGGAGGTGGATGGGGGCAGGGCTGGTGCACGTTTTGCCTTGTTTTGCGCATGCGTGCATGCACGCGCGTGCACATTTTGCGGCTCCCACTTTTTTGTGTTTGTGACGGAACCGGTTCTGAGTGGCTCTTTGCCTTTTTCCGGTTGCCGACCCCTGGCCTAGATAATTGTCCAGCATATGGAAGCATTTTTTTGCAGACATTGCCAAAAAAGACAAAAAATAACAAAGTCAAACAGTGACTATAAATGTTTATTTTTAAGCCCTTGTTCTAACATTGGAAATATTTTATTTGAATGCAAGAGGGAACAATATTTGTATTTATACTCTTGTGATACATAATTTTAATGTTAAATGACATAGTGATAGAATAAACACTTCTTCAAGAAACAACATTCTATTATATACAATACATTTAATTTAAATCTACAGAATTCAAAGAATTAGTTTTATTTTTTGTGGGGGTTTTTTAGAAATGAGCTGTTGGCTAAGTCTGACCAATATTATTAATCATTTTGACAATATATTTAAAATGCTCTGTTGATCTTTAGGAAGAGACACATTTTTTTCAGGTTGAGTCTTCATTTAGGCAAGTAACCAATAAAAAGTACTAGCTGCCTATTTCTGGCTAAGAAAATGCTTGAAATGCTTTCATCTAGGTGAAAAAAAAATACCTAGTATGAAAGAAAGGATGCTTTCATGTTTAAATAGGAGAAAATTCTAACTGTCCTTTAGAAATTAATAAAAATGCAAATAAATATAAGAAAAAAAATCACAAGGTGGAACCAACTATTAGGCTGGAATAAAATGCTTCATTCCAGGATTGGAAAATTGTGGAGCTCAGAATACATGTGGAGATACCACAGATATTCTGGAGATTTATTTCTGGGAAATCTGGAAGACTACCCATATAAAGGCCACAACAGTGCTGTCTTGATGAAGAATAGAACATTCCAGAGTTCCCTGAAGCATTTGGTGTCTGGAATGTGATCTTCTGGAGAAAACTAATCCATGCTGAATTTCACCCCAAAGAGAAAAAACATAGTAATAGTGGAAGATAAATGAAATTTAGATGGAAGTTTCATGAAGGGTCATGGAATTCAATGAGAATAGGGAGAGAGAAGAATGTTCTTTGTCCTCTAAATGAGATGAAATATTATTATTATTATTATTATTATTATTATTATTATTATTATTATTATTATTATTATTATTATTATTATTATTATTAATTTAATTTGTATATCGCCCTTCTCCCTAGGGACTCAGGGCGGTGAACAGGGCAATACATAAAAATTAGATACAAAAGTTAAAATTATTAAAACATGATTAAACAATGCCCATAAATTAATACAAATTTAGAATAAAAATCATTTATAAAAATCCCACCCCGTCCCATCAGGCCAGGCCAGCTTGTTTAAAGAGATGGGTTTTAAGATCGCACCGGAAGGAGCGGAGATCGGGCGCCATCCGGAGCTTGACCGGAAGATGGTTCCATAAATCCGGTGCACCCACAGAGAACGCTCTCCCCCTGGGGGCCACCAGCCGGCATTCTTTGACCAGTGGCACCCTGAGGAGGCCCTCTCTGTGGGAGCATACTGGGCGGAGGGAAGTTGACGCCGGCTGCAGGTGCTCCCCAAGGTATTCTGGACCCGTGCCATGAAGGGCTTTGTAGGTCATTACCAACACCTTGAACCTCATCCGGAAGACAACTGGCAACCAATGCAGCTCGCGGAGCAGCGGTGTGACATGGGAGTATCGGGAGACTCCCAGTACAACTCTCGCGGCTGCATTCTGTACCAGTTGGAGCCTCCGAGTGGTCTTCAAGGGTAGCCCCATGTAGAGAGTGTTGCAGTAATCAAGACGAGAGGTCACGAGCACATGAGTGACCGTGCGTAAGGCATCCCGGTCTAGACAGGGCCGCAACTGGTGCACCAGGCGAACCTGGGCGAAGGCCCCCCCTAGTCACAGCTACAATATGGTCTTCTAAGGAGAGCTGTGAATCTAGGAGGACTCCCAAGTTGCGAGCCCTATCTACAGGAGATAATGACTCACCCCCCATAATGAGGGGTGGGATATCCTGAATATCCCGAGATGCCGGTACGCACAGCCACTCAGTCTTGTCCGGGTTGAGTCGAAGCCTGTTCCTCCCCATCCAGACCCGGACCGCCTCCAGGCACCGGGACATCACGTCGAGGGCATCACTGGGGTGGTTTGGGGTCGAAATGAAAAGTTGGCTATCATCAGTCTATGGTTATAGACTGATATTTATGGAGATTCTCAGTCATCCAAGTCATGGTTGTCCAAAAGGTGCTTTTTTTCAAGAGGCCACTGGACTTTCTGGACTGGACTGAAGAACTGAAGAAGCCTCTTGGATGAGAAGCGGAACATCTTTAAGAGAAAAAAAACGAAGAAAGTCCAGTGGCCTCTTGAAAAAAAAAAGCATCTCTGGAACTTGATAGACTGGTTCTTCCTCTTTTCTGAATGTTCCAGTACAATTGGCAACTGAACACATTTATAGATTGAAAAAAAAATGGTGCATATCTGAAGAAATCAGAATTAAACTCAGAACAGTTTCTAAGAGAACTGGTGTATTTGAAGCGTGGTCGATACATGATGCTAGTTTTCAGACACCTGTGCTTCAAATGTTACCTTTACACAACTGCTCATCATCCTCTAAACTTCAGAAGGCAGGATTTTGTTGAATATTTTAATCTGCATGGAGATGCTAGTGGTAGCATCCCTGCCTCCTACACTCCTGGAAGGCTCACATCAACTTATTATAATTGCTAAAAGAAAGATCGAACCCTGACACTTTGACTTCATGGTCATCTCCTTCCAATAGCTTCCTTTAATGACTTCCCTGCCTAATGAAAATTAATTGTCAGCTCGCCTTGACAATTCAGTTGTGTTCGATCAGGTTGAGAGAAGCGGCAAGGGTCATTGGGTGCAATTCTTAAGCAATCCATTAAATCTGCAGCAAAGGATAACCTTCTGCTGTAGTCTATATTAAGAAATGCTAATGGTGATGCTAAGTGTCATCGTTTATTCAAGAATAAATACATCAAATTGCCTGCTTTCTATGAACTCTGCCCAAAGGTGCTATATTCTTAACAATAAGAAAACACCTTTGCAGCCTACCTCATGTTGTCTTTCAAAAGCCAGGAGGCATTTATACAGGGCAATGAGTAGCTTTATTCCTGACTGGAGTCACTCTGAGCGGGCACTTACCTAATCAAGGGCAGTGAAAGTACTGAAATGATATCAAGGAGTTTCAATAATGGGTAATTTTGCTTTAGAATCTTAAAAAAAGCACTATTATTGGTCTACTAAGAGTATGGCGGAAATCCAAAGATCAGTTCAATGAGGTATGGAGGCAACACAATGTGCCTCGCTGGAGCTCTTCACTTTGCTGCAAAACAGTGATCAACACTTACAATTGCCAAGTGATGATTGTCCATATATTGTCCATGGAGTCTCTTGTCACACCGTTCCTAAAAATAATAGCTGAGAATCAAATCATAAGGAAGGTGATATCATAAGGAAGGTGATATCTAAAGCAGCTTTTCCTCTCGAAATTCAGAAGAGGCAACCAAAGCAGAAAACTGTGTGGAGGATATGATAACATTAATGACTCTGGAAACTTAACTATCCTGCTCTCACTGTATTTGCGAGACCACCTGTTGCCATTGTCAACCTACCATCGCCCGGTTCGCTCCCACAGAGTCGGCCTCCTCAGAGTTCCGTCAGTTAAGCAATGCCGGCTTGCAACCCCCAGGGGGAGAGCCTTCTCTGTGGGCACGCTGACCCTCTGGAATGAGTTGCCTCCGGAGCTGCAGATGGCCCCCGACCTTCGGTCCTTTCGCCGTGACCTGAAGACATGGATGTTTCAACAATTGGGCCTGGACTGACTATAGTTTTAAATTTGGTTTTATGGGGTTAAATTACTATGTATTGAACATATCTACTGTTTAATCTTTTTTAAATTTTGTATTTTCATGTTCTTTTTTAGTTTTTATTGTTGTGAAGCGCCCTGAGTCCTTAGGGAGAAGGGCGACATATAAATATAATCAATCTATCTATCTATCTATCTATCTATCTATCTATCTATCTATCTATCTATCTATCTATGATCTCTTTTCATCATTTTTCTGTATGCATTCTGAAATGAGAAGTTGACTAATTCCTTGGAGCTGTTATGGATGGGACAGCATTTTGAGCAGACCACATCATAACCCTTGAACAAGAGGAATAGCATTTCATAAATTAAAAGGATTGAGGACCCATGGAAGCAAATTTTCAGCTAAGGTAAATTAGAAGAAATTCCAACTGTTCATAATTTCCAGCTTTAATAAAATCTACCAAAATCCAACGAAATGGAAATGAAAGTACGAAAGGACAAATCTCCAGGAGTACGCACCCTTTAAAAATATTCTTTTGTGACATTTTGAGCCTTGATTTGTTTACTGAATCAGGAATATCTAAAATAAGAATCACCAGCTTAGGCCATATTAAGCCTCAGTGCAGTGTGCTTACTTTAGACTTATGAGAGATAAATGAACAAATCATAATTTTAGAAGTTCAGTTTCTACGTCGTACAATGTTTGATTACAATTGGAGATCTCTTTGAAGATTTAGCAAATGGTAACTTGCTTACATTTTCTTGTTAACAATTATGCTTCATATGTCCATTTCCCAGGGTTCTTGTCTTTCATCAGTAAAAAAAAGCCTTTTGAGATTAATTGCCATTAATGGAAATGGCAAATGTGCTTTTCTTTCCTGTATCTTTTTTCCAAATAAATATTTCTCTTCATTAGCATAAGAAAATAAATCGTGCGTTTTCTGCTTTAAAAAGACTATCAAGAGGTTTAGATTTCCAGCCAGGTCTAAATATTTTTGAATTCCTGTATTGTGCTAAACTATGATTCATTTTATTATGACTTATTAGATAAAACACACCTGGCTTGGTTCAAACAAAATGCCATGCGACAGATTGTGGTTTATAAACCATGATGGCTGGATGCATACAATATCCTAAGACAGCACCAAGCAAACTTTATTATGACTTCTGTGCCCAACCACAGAAGTGTGGTTCCACTATAGCTCATTCGGAGCTTTAGTGTCTTCTTTAATTATGTACTATCAAGGCTGAGTCAACTGTTAATGGTCAACCCTATAGACCAGGGTTCTCCAACCTTGGCAACTTTAAGACTTGTGGACTCCAACTCCCAGAATTCCTCAGCCAGCCATGGAATTTTGGGAATTGAAGTCCACAAGTTTTAGTTGCCAAGGTTGGAGAACCCTGATATAGACTTTCTCCAGGATAGTCTGTCCCAACTACCAACGGTGCCCTCATCGTGACTGTCCATCAACCTTACTCCTGGTTGTCCTCTTTCCTTCCACCCTTCCCAGCATTATATACCTCTCAAGAGAGCAGTTATCTTTATAATATCTTATTCAGACAATCATGGGGCACAACTTAAAAACAACATTCAGGGTTCCCAGATCCCTATTAAATATTTTTAATGACTTACTGGAAACAAATCTGTCAAAGAGACATTCAGGAGATTCACAGGTGCAATGGAGCCCAATTGCCCGATGAGTCATAACAGTTTAAATTTGAAGCAGGACTGCTGAAATCCATCAGCTGATGATGTAATCCACCATGAACTATAAACTAACTCGCATCAGATGGTGGATCACAGGCTGAAAAGTACCTGAATTCCAAATGGATTACCATTTCAGCCTCCAGTCTGTGGTGGGTTGTTTTTTCCCCCCTCACATCCCTGGAATCTGATCAGGGGATTAAACAATTACTTCTTAAACAGGCAACGTTCCTACTTTGATGGTTCTGATAAAGAATATCTTGGGCAACACTGCAGTATTAGAACACTCTTCACTCAGTCTGCAGTCGACAGTCTTACTCAGAGTTGAGTTTGGAAGTCCTCTATGTTTATTTGCTTAGATATACATACAGTATATCCCAAAAAAATACATCATATCCCAAAAAATACAAAGCACAAAAGAGAACATGGTGAACAATTATTGTTTGGTCTTTCACAGTCCAGCTAGACGGTCCTTTGTGTTCAGTAACTGGATTGGGAGGAAGTCTGCAGTAGCCTTTAAACTCCAATAGGATGGTGCCAATCCATGCACAGAACCAGCCACATCAAACAAGGCACCATGGGTTGTCCAAACAGCAGACTTAAGTCTTGAGAGGCTGGGCAACTCAAGAAATAAGAACCACTTAGGTTTTTAAAGAGATTATTATTGCTAGTTCTGTAGAGTAATACGACAACATCTTGAAAGTCTGCTAAAGGAATTCTCCTGCATTTCTCACTTTATACCTAGTAGAATTAAGGTAGTGTTACTTTGAGTCTCTTTCTGTTCCAAACTTCCTCATTCTCCGGGATTCAAGATACTTTTACATAACAATTTTGCTGCCATCTCCTTTGGTTTACCAAGGTCATCACAGTTTGATGTACATACAACTTTTAACAGTGGGACAACTAAAACTGACTTCCGCTGCTTTCTACAAGGGATGAGGGTGAGATGAAGGTGACATCATGAGGACATGTCTCTTAAAAACAGTTGGCTTGGCATCTTTGTGTCAGAGATACAGATGTGCGAGAAAAAGTTGCTAACTGTGAAGGAGACACTTTTTCTGCCTTACATTCGATCTACAATGGCTAACTTAAGCATGCTTACTTTAGACCAGAGGTCTTCAAACTTGGCCCTTTTATGACTTGCGGACTTCAACTCCCAGAATTCCTCAGCCAGGCACACTGGCTGAGGAATTCTAGAAGTTGAAGTCCACAAGTCATAAAAGGGCCAAGTTTGAAGACCCCTGCTTTAGACCATCTCTGGAGGACCCAGGACTTGTACGTTGTGGTCAGGAATGGAGCCTTCAAAACCATTTATATGAAATGTTAGGAATGCCTTTTGCAATATGGACGTTCCTCATTTTCTTTTTGAACTTGTCAGATGCTGGTGGTGTTGATGTACTTTGACCTAAGGCCCCAGACAGACCTGACTACAAGTCCAGAAGGCAGCTGCTGGTGATTTAATGACCTGCTGGCATTTAACTGTTGTTTTTAATGGATTGGCATTGTTATACTTTCTAACACTGCAATTTACTATTAGTAATTTTCATTTGAACATTGCCACAGAAGGAAAATAATCCAAACAAATTTGAGCAACTGTTTTTGCTAATTTTCTTTCCCCCCCAAAAAAAGGAGATCTCATCCCATACATATTTATTTAGAAGTAAGTATACTTAAGTGTGTGCTTAGGAAAGATGGAACATACCTTATATTTTTCAGAAAGAAGAATTTTATGGATCCAAGCTAGTTCGGGTAAAACCATTTTAAATATTCAAGTTGTGCTTTGGTTTTCTCTGATGCCAATAAGATATTTTTAAATGAAACATCAATGGAGTTGTATTAATGGGTTTGCGGATGAGAGAGCCAGGGTTTTGCCCATGATGAAGGATACAATGCCTGGTTCCGTAATCTGGATTAGTAGAAACAAAAAAGGGGTATAGAAATTTCTCTTAGCTGCTGTTCCATGATCATTTGGATTGTTGTGAGGACTGTCTTCACCTCCATTTTGGTTTAGGCTGCAATTCAGACTAGATGTTTGCATGGTGCAGAGCCATCCATGGGAGTTCTAGTTCTTATTCTTTCTCCATCTCCCCAACTTTCTCTCTTTGCCACAGAATTATTGATCTCCCATAGATCAACTGCCCAATGGGTCTATGCAAAACCAATTTTCCATTTGAGCTTGGAAGGACAAGGGAGACAGCTGAAGTGAAAGAGAACTTTGTTGAAGTGCACCATCCCAACTTAGAGTTGTTATATTCATTGCTATTGTAATCCTACAATCTGTGAGCACACATGTCATTTGTTCAGACTAACCAAAGGCCTTCATCCTGTTCCATCACTCGCTATGATGAGTGATTGGGGCTATTTTTGAACAGGAAAGAAAAGAAGGCTCAGATTCCTCCACAAAGACTTCAAGAACAGCCCCATTATCCTGGTCTTAGCCATGGGCGGCCCCACAATTTATGTTGCCGACTCAAGGATGGGAGCATTGCGGTTTAATGTGGCCAGAAGACAGTCCCCCTTTTCCTGTTTGACTCAGCAGCTAAACAGGGCCATCTGTTCTGGTAAATATTTGGATACGAGACCTCAAGGATGGCTGGATAGACTGAGGTGTTGAAATAACATCCTGAAAGAACATAATGGTAGACCTCCTGTATAGTTCTTAACAAAATGATCTGGACTTGTCTGCAAGATCACCAGGAATCAAATTTGGCCTGAAGAGCATTTGACCTTTAACTTATCTATAGATGTTCACACTGAGCCTAATCCAGATAGAGAAAGACAGAGGAAAAATACCTTGGAAGAACATTGCAGATTGCTTCTCTTTATTACTTTATTACAACTAAGAAGCCAACTTTTTCTTTTGACAAAGTCAATGTTGATGTTTCTGTTATTGAGGCATAACAAGAACACCAAAGAGTACATTCCTGAGTTTGGGATAAAGCTATTTTTCATTATAAATACATTATTTGGGCTTGGGACTCAATTATAAATTGCAGTGATATGTTTAGCAAAGATAGCTTATCTCTCTCTTTTTTTAAAAAAAAATATAGACAACCCTCTTGATTTTTTCCAAATAATTTTTGGGGTATTTAAATACAGGTTTATTATCTCATTTTTAAAGATTTTTTTTTAAATCCCACCTTTTTATTTTCATAAATAATTCAAGGCGGTGAACATATGTCCTTTCTCTTCCCATTTTCCCCACCACGACAACCCTGTGAGGTGGTTTGGGCTGAGGAAGAATGACTGAGCCAAAGGTCAGGCCTAAGGTAGGACTAGAACCCGTCATCTCCTGGTTCTGAGCTAGATGCCTTAACCACTAGACCAGGGGTAGGCAACCTTGGCTCTTTTATGATGCGTGGACTTCAACTCCCAGAATTCCTGAGCCGGCATGGCTCAGCATGGAAACCTCTCCCTTCCCCTCAGCATGGCTAGCTCAGGAATTCTGGGAGTTGAAGTCCACAAGTCATAAAAGAGCCAAGGTTGCCTACCCCTGCGACTAGACCAAACGGGATATTATGAGGCACAAAAGCAAAATAACTATTTGTTGTGCTGCTACAGCAGTTCTGATACCACAATCTATTTAAGAAGCAATCTGGGGGAAAAATGTTTGCTTATTTGTTTATTACATTTGCAGTTCTGTAGCCTGCCCTTCACTGTAGGCTCTGGGAGGTATAAAACAGAGTGATAATTAGGCAAATGTAGGAAAAAGCACTCCTAAACTTGTAATAGAAAATACACCTGTTTAGGTAACGTGACACGAAAACCGCTCATATTGAAAGCGTGGTAGAATAGAATCAATTTAACCACCTTTCAAAATGCTGGAAAGGAAGGAGACCTAATTTTTAAATATTCACTCTGCATTTCCCCATTTGCATTTTTACTTTCTTGCATACGGTCTGTGGACATGATAGAGAGGCAGTAGTCATTGCAGCATGTGGAGAGAAAAATTACTTTGTGCACCCCACCCCACCCCATCCGTCTCTGAATGAGGGTTACAGGCCTTTTCCCACAGCAAACTAGATCTAAAATCTCTCTTCTTTCACTAATTGAATAAGGACATAAACCATTTATATCGAGTAAATCCAGATTAATTTATTACGAAATTTCACCCTGTCGTTTTGGGCACCCATTTATTAGATTTACCTCCACATGTAACAAATCTGATATGTGGGTTAGGCGCTTTCTTGTCATATCCATTCTTCAAAAACCAGGGATTCAGAGAATCACAACAATACTGAAACAAATAAGGAATTAATTGCATTCAGCACGTTTTCTTGTACGTTGTCTCCGCTAAATGTTGTTCTTGCACCCTGCCATTGTTTATACATCTCCAAGCATAAGTGACATTATTCATCATGCTTTTGAAACATACTGAGGTCATCCCAAAGTTCTATTTTTCAATTAATTAATAACACCATCATCATTTGCACTGTGAAATTATAGACAAGAGCAGAAACAATTAGAGAAGGCTGCATCAATGGAAGCGGACTTGGAATCTGGGTCCACCTGTCTGGGATTTTCAATACTTAAGCCATGAAACTGAGGCTGTATGTCACACCTTAAGGGGTAGGTAAATAATTTACCAGGAACAAACTGTAAAAGCTAGTCTTTAACTAGCTTGAAGAGCTTAACAAATCTGAAATCTGCTTTTGGAGACATACAAAAGAGAAAGAGAAAAAGCAAGAAAAAGAGGAGCTTTTCATTTATGACAGGTATCAACAAGAAAAAAAGAAATGCTGGAAAAGTTTTGTGAGCACTTTAGTTACTAAAGTTAAGAACCCAACTTTCACCTGAAGCCATGAACATTCCCAGCCAGTAACTGATTATTTTTATAACAGGATTCCCTGTAGAAAATTGGTTGATAAAAGATGTACCTGGGAGAATTATGAGGCATACATAGCTCTAAAAGTGAGTTATACCTTTCAAACTTTTAGAAACGTTAAACATAAGATGCCTTGAATGGCATGTAAACCTGATTTTACGGTTTCAGAAATTGCCAGTAAACATTAGTTCTGGTGCATTAGAAAAAAAAATCAGAGAGACACCAATTTCTGCTAATATCAATTTAAAGGTCAGGCAATCCATAGACTGATTTTTCTACCAACTGTATCTTGTTGTGAGTTTCATAATAAAGCGGTCAACATTTGCCAATTCTTGGAGGAAAAAGAGTTGATTCTGAGTGTCGAGACTTAAGACATCCAAATCACATGTTCAAATTAATTACATAGATGACTTTGAATAGAACCTTGCTATCTAGATTTTCTCTGACACAATCTCAGCAGTGATTAAGCAATGGGAACAGAAATGATTTTTCCTTGGTCTATCTTACATCTGTATCTAATTTGTGCATAAAAGGTTGGTTGGTTTAGATCTTAATGTCTTTGAAAAATGCACAATATCTTTGATTTAGATGCAGTATATATCATAATTCATCCAGCTCCAATTGTTTCTGGTCCCTCCCTATCCTATCATTCTATATCTCATTGAAGTCCATCTTGATGCAACTGACCACTTGATGAATGAAGACTTCCATCATCCTAGCACACAGCAGCCTCAAGCAATATTTTAGGATTAGCATGCACATAGAACAATGTACAATTTATGTCATGCAATGTACGTACGGTGGCATAGATGATACAATACTTGATTCTGGCTGGCTACTTCTCTTGTATGGATACCATAAGTATCCATAAGGGATTGTTAAGGGATTGTTTCACCCAGTTAATAAAAATAAAATAAAATAAGAAAGCCCACAGTACTATGGGTGAAGGGGATTCCCTACCAAATGAGTTTAGAATTATTAGTATTTATTGTATGAACTTTTTCTGTTGGGTTACCAACATTCAGGATTATTTTTTTAAAAAAATAGCCTGTTGACTCTAACGTTGTTTTACATTTTGATACCAATATTATCCTAAGTGTAAATGATATCTTGCTGCAGATAAAGAATCAGAAGATGAAAAAGATCTGCTTACCATTTTTAAAAGAAAAAAAATGGTAGATTTATTCTTTAAACTACGTCTGTACCAGAGAAGTGCAGATGGAGAAAATTCCAGCTACAGCATTCAGTGTATTGGCATAGGGGAAAATAGTAAAGATAAATCACAATCCCTTTTCTCTTTGACATGAGTGTAGATTTCAGTTTAAACAATTAAGTCAGCACAATGATGTCATTGTTAATGACAAAATGCTATCAATGGAACAGGTTGCCTCCCGGAGTGGTCAGTGCTCCATCCCTGAATATTTTCAAAAGTAGACTGGACAACCCTTTGATCAGATGGTATAAAGTCTCCTGCCTGAGGTCCCTTTCAGTCCTATGGTTTTATGTTCTGTTTTGCAGTCAAGAACACCAGGGTAGAATCATTCCCCATATTTGTTGTAACTAGAGGAACAATCTGGAACATTTGGTTGTAAAGCCCAACATGGCTAGGCCAAAACTGCAGCTACTACAGACTGAAGCAACATTTTGAAAAAAATAAATAAATAAAGCACATAATCAAGAGACTGGGGTGAATTATTTGTTCTAGCCTTGCCCGTAAAATCCAGCAAGCTGTGCCAAGAACATGAATTATGAGGCAAAAGGGGAGGGAAACCAAACAGGTTTCTAGTAATGAAGTGTCACCTCCTGCAAAAATGTGGAAGGAAGAATGATGGAAAGCCAGATTTCTCCAAAGCCAGACAGAACGTTCACCTTCCCACATTTACAACGGCAACAATGCAGAGCCAGTCCAAAACCACAAATTCCACTTTCTGCCTTTGCAAATAAAACCACAAAAATGAGAACGTGTCACCCTCCCAAACAAGAAGTGTTTTGTTTTGTATGGGCCTTATTTTTTTTCATTTTCTATTCCCATTAATCATTATTTTAATTCCCAGTGATGCAATATAATGTTTCATTTGATGAAAGAGTAGCTTAACTCTAAAGGCATTGCTTTCATCTTGGTGCTTCAACAGACCCCTGAAAAAGTGCAGTAAGGGAGTGGCCACTACACAGTACATTTCAAGAGTATTTCTGCATCTTTGTAACTACATAGTTTGGTTCATTCCTACATTAACAAGATTAAAGGTAAAGGTTTGCCCGCACATGTGTGCTAGTCGTTTCCGACTCTAGGGGCCGGTGCTCATCTCTGTTTCAAAGCCGAAGAGCCAGCACTTGTCCGAGGACATCTCCGTGGTCATGTGGCTGGCATGACTAGATGCCAAAGGCGCACGGAACGCTGTTACCTTCCCACCGTAGTGGTCCCTATTTTTCTACTTGCGTTTTTACGTGCTTTCGAACTGCTGGGTTGGCAGAAGCTGGGACAAGTAACAGGCGCTCACTCTGCTACGCGGCACTTGGAATTCGACCCGCCAAACTGCCGACCTTCTGATCAACAAGCTCAGCGTCCTAACCCACTGAGCCACTGCATCCCTTTAATAATAAAATAATAATAAACCTTTATTGTGAAAGTACAACATGTGTACATTGAGATTAGCTGAGCCTCCCCCCGTGCTCTCTCCCCCCAACACACAGTGACAACAAACCCTCCATCCCACCACACTATGTGAACCAACTACACCACACACCGGCCTCCCAACTCAATTCTGCATAAGATTATGTCCCATTTAAAAGCCTAACAGCCCACAGATAAAAGCTGTTTTTCAGCCTGTTGGTACGGCTGGCTATATTCCTATATCTCCTACCGGATGGTAGGAGAGTAAAGAGATACCGTCCAGGGTGTGAGTCATCCCTGAGAATCTTCCTCACTCTTCCAAGGCAACGAGCCCTGGCGATGTCATCCAGTGGTGTCAGGGAACAGCCCACAATGTCTTGTGCTGTGCTCACCACCCTCTGTAATACTTTCCTATCCGCAGCTGTCAGACCAGCATACCAAACCACAATACCATACGAAAGGACACTCTCTATATTAGACTGGTAAAAGAGGGTCATTAGCTGTTGTTCTACCCTGTTCTTCCGCAAGACCCTAAGAAAGTGAAGCCTCTGTTGGGCCTTTCTAGCCACCTGAGTTGTGTTAACTTTCCAGGTCAGATCTTCACAGAGGTAGACTCCCAGAAATTTAAAGGAGGAAACTCTCTCTACACAGTTCTCTCCGATGTGAAGTGGGGCAGGTTCCTCCTTTTTTCTCCGGAAGTCTAACACCATCTCTTTCGTCTTGCCGATGTTTAGGTGCAAGTTGTTGTTACTACACCATATGGATAGTTTTTGTACCTCCACCCTATATGCTGTCTCATCCCCACCTGTAATAAGACCCACCACAGTTGTATCATCTGCGAACTTGATTATCGCAGTGGGTGGGTCAGATGATACACAATCATAAGTGTATAAAGAGTACAGGTAGGGGCTAAGCACACAGCCCTGTGGCGTGCCGGTGCAAAGCTTCAGGGGGGTGGACAAAGCAGAGCCGACCCTCACTGTTTGTAACCGCTCCCTAAGAAAGTCTTGAATCCAATCGCAGATGGCGGGGGAGAATTTCAAGTCAGTCAGCTTCTCGATGAGAATGCTCAGCAAAATGGTGTTGAAAGCTGAGCTGTAGTCAACAAAAAGCATCCTGACGTAACTTCCAGGCTTCTCGAGATGACTTGCTACACAGTGTAAAGCAGTAGCTATGGCATCGTCTGTCAACCTATTTCCCCTGTAGGCAAATTGATGTTTATCAAAGTCCAGTGGGAGGCATGTCCTAAGATGTTGGAGAACCAATCTTTCGAAGCATTTCATGACTACAGACGTTAATGCAATAGGTCTGTAGTCATTCAGGCACTCAACTGCAGTTTTCTTGGGGACTGGGACAATGGTAGCTGCTTTCAAGCATGATGGTACACATGCCGTTTGCAAGGAGATGTTAAAAATCCTTGTCAGGACCCCTGCTAATTGATCGGCACAATTCCTGACCACTATCCCCAGCACCCCATCTGGGCCTGCGGCTTTGCTGGGATTCACAGCCTTCAATACAGCTTTCACTTGGTGTTCACACAGGGTGAGTGGCTGAGAGTCAGAAGGCCGGCCAGCAAAGGCTACAGGGTCTGGTCTTTTAACCTCGTAGTGGGTGAAGAAGATATTCAGCTCCTCAGCCAACGAGGCATTGGTGTTTGCCATGCTCCTCGTGCTGCCCTTATAGTTGGTTAAGTGCTGCAATCCCTGCCATACTTGCCTCGGATCATTGTTTGCTAAATGGTTCTCCACCTTTTGTTTGTATTGTTGTTTTGCCATCCTAATGCCTAATGTTTTGATGTCTTCTCCCTAATTCTGTCAGAACCTATGCCCAAATACTGCACATTGTCAAAATATTCTGATGTGCTCAGAAGAAACTTGTTAGAAGTACCCCCCCCCCAAAAAATAGGATCTTCCCAGTAAATTAATCAATACATAATTCAACGTATGAATAAACTGGAACACCAAACCTTCCGCCTGTTTCTCCCCCTTTATGCTATAGCAGGGGTCTTCAAATTTGGTCCTTTTGTGACTTATGGACTTCAACTCCCAGAATTCCTCAGCCAGGCACACTAGCTGAGGACTTCTGGGAGTTGCAGTCCACAAGTCATAAAAGGGCCAAGTCTGAAGACCCCTGTTCTATAGCCTTGTTTTCCAGCTTAGAGGATGTCAGCCCTCTGAGGTAGTCCAGCTAAAAAAAAATCCAGGAAAACTATCTGTGTTGCTTAATAATACACAAAAAAAATTAACAGAACCTTGCAAAACTGAAAACATTTCTTCTCTCCTTTACTTTTAATTTCAGGAAAACAAGGAGGAGTCCCTTTTGAAAACATTTTATGTGGGTGAAATATCTTTTGCATCCCATTTGTCCGTTACTGAGACAATTTCCAGCTCAATTTGTTCCTAGCACACTCCCAGTTAATCCCTGTATCCTGATCAGTGCAAGGATATTTATCAGTCAGTTGGGCAAAAAACAAAGCTTGATTTTTATTTATTTATTAAACCCCAGCAAACACCTGATGAAATAGGATGAGGCAGAAAAAAAGCAAGTAGAAAAAGAGTCATGAACAACAGGCAACAATTTATATTATCTATATCTACCTAGTTCAGGGGTAGGCAACCTCGGCTCTTTTTTTTTATTGAAAAGTTTTACGGTACATTTTTAAATACAAAACCCCTCCCCTCCCCCTCCCCTCTCCCCAAACCTCCCCAACTCTCCCCTCCCCTCCCCCCCCTTCCCGACTTCCCAAAGCTAAATACAGGGTATAAAAATACAAACAAACATAATCTAAAATATGCAAACAACAATAAAATATTAAATTCTATCGCACTTTAACTCTTAATAAAATAACTACAAGGTAGTTATACATCATATAAATCCACTACTTATTCAAATGCTAAGTGAAACTTTTTAGTCCCATATTTATTCTGGATATAATCAATCCATCTTCTCCACTCCACAATATATCTCTGTTGCGATTGGTCTTTCAAATTCAACCTCGGCTCTTTTATGACTCATGGACTTCAACTCCTAGAATTCCCGAGCCAGCTGGCTCAGGAATTCTGGGAGTTGAAGTCCATGAGCCATAAAAGAGCCGAGGTTGCCTACCCCTGACCTAGTTCTATTAAAAAGCACAGAAAATTCCATGAGCTCCTGGATCAAACTGATTGCGCTCTAAATAAGAGCCATCTGCATATTACGGTTTCATAGAAAATCATGTGCAATTTCAGACTGCATTAACAAATGTTTCTGAGGAAGCAAAAATCCCATGGGGTTTGCACTTTGGTCAGCCCCTGTCTTGTGTACTAGGTCCAGTTCTGGGAACCACACTTTATCAAAAGATTCAATAGATCCTACGTTCTCTGGCAAGTGCTTAAAAGGGCTGGATTTGCTGAGAGAAGACAATTAGGAGGGACACCACTATCTTCCAAAACTTGGACGGATGGTGAACCATATGAGAAGGTATCGGCCTGTTCATTCAGGTTATGAAATAATGGATTTCAAAACCAAGAAATATTTTTTTCCCCAAAGAGTCAAAACTGTTCAGCAATCCTCCTGATTGTCCTTAGCTGCCTATTGTCTTAATTTTGAGGCAGCTGAAGGGTTTCATACACAGAATTCCCACCACTTAATGGTTCCATATTCTTTAAAATATTCAAAAGGATTGTTCCCACGCACTTTTGTCCAATTACATTTCAGCATCTAATATATCATTGATATTAATAACAACCACCACATTGACAAATAGTCATCAGAATGCAGCTTCGAGCTCAGTAAATTATATTAATACCTCATTAACTGTATATGTATTGTGTTAAGTATGTACATGAGTTATTTATTCATTAAAATAGATATAAATCTCCGTATTTGTTCCTTTGCTTGCAGCAAACAATATTCAACATTATGTACAGAAAAAAAGAGAACAGGAGCAAAATCTGGTTCTCTTTAACACCATCTGCTTTAGTGATAATGTTTTTACTTCTTTCTTTCTTTCTTTTACTTTTTCTCCAAAGCTCATAACTAATCTGATGATATATTCTATTTCACTGTTTCCAGATTAGGCAGTCGCTAAAAACTGCTAATCGTTGTCTTTGCTTTCATGAGTTTGATCCAAAGGAGTCTCTTTCTCCAAATAACAGGTTCATTCTGATTTCCACTTTCCAGAATCACACCAGCAAAGGCTGGGCTTACAAATACGGCATGCCTTGTAAGTTTGATTTCTTTCCTTTCTAACAAGGAATGAAATATATAAGGAGTCTCTGTTCATGAAAAATGCAACAGTTTTTTCCCCCCTCCCACTTGCACTGGTCTCCATCTAGAGTTTATTCTCCGCTTTATAAGAAATGTGCTATTCATGGAAATGGCATTATTGGAAACATAAATCATGACATAAACCCAGCTTACACAAACCCTGTTGTAATTCTTGTGGATTTCATTGGGGGTGAGGCAGAGAGGGTGGAAACAGCTCCCTGGGTAGTTGACTGTACTGGAGTTGCCTTAGAAATTGCCAGAGAAAAGTTTCCTTCAGGTTAAGCACAATCCTGATGAATTGGCTGGCTTTAATTTTTTTTGTTTTTTTGGTCTTCTGCCTCTCATCAGCCTTTTCTGCCATGGGAAGGTTTGGTGAATTCAGAATAAATAAAAAATACAAATAAAAATGGCATTTGATCCCTTTTTGGTCTTTACAGAGAGTTGTTGCAATTTGTTACTCAGCCAGAATGTCCCAGCATCTTTTACTTACAGCAAATAAAGGTTCAAGAAAGAGCACGAGGTTAGGAAGGGCTGCCACCTTGATGGTAAGGTGTCTAGACTTCAACCTCTTGGTCAAATGCTCTGTTTTCAGGCCTGCTGCAACTTAAACCTTTAAATAGAAATGATCCTTGGCTCCATTTGTTCAGAAAGGTATAAGTGTTGTAAGTAGTAATGGAAAGCCAGAACTGAAAATTGCACACCAAAATGTCCAAGTTCAACTTTTTCCTCCCTTAACTGCCTCCCATCACCGACACACACACCCACACACACCCACACACACCCACACACACCCACACCCACACCCACACACACACACACACACACACACACACACACACACACCATGACCAATCAGGTTAAAGCAATATGCTTTCAGAATGGTCACTTCAAGCATAGGCTGGTATGTAGCTGCCTTCTTCTCCCAACTGGGTGACCTTGAAGCAGTGTCTCAGGGAGATACAGTAATTTCGCTTTCCCCCAAGCATCCCCCCTCCCATTCATATACAGCCCCAGACTTCATGGCAGACTGTTACCACATGGTAGCAAAGCACCTAAGCAAGCGTAAGGTGGCAGCTGACACTCTGCCACAATTGATGCCTTTCTTTCAAGCAGAAGTGGGCTTATAAAGGAGAATAAAGGAAGTGGATTTGTCTGTGAGAATCAAAGGTGCAAGGGTTTCTTTGATACTCTTAATTTCAGCTAATATGACTACTGGCAATTTCTCACGTCTGCCTCTGGGGAAGGAAGTTTCCATGCAGATTTGGAACCCTGCAAGGGATGGGAGGTGTAATCTGGTTTCACTTGGGATAATATAAATCTTGTGCATAATAAAAGGGTATAGAATGCTTTAAAAATCAGCATGACACTAATACGCTCCCCTTTTTTCTCCCCTCTCTCACTCACTCTGTTGAGCTTACGTCTTTTCCTTAAGTTACTTCTTTGAAAAGGAGATTTAAACAGGAAGGAAAAGACAGGGAAGGCAACGTGCTACAAGCTTTCAATACCTTTCTTCTTTGCATCGAGAGGAAAAAAAAACAGGGTTTTAAGGCTCTCCAACACTACCACAAAAGACTACGAAAAGCCTCACATGACAAGGGTGCTACATGATCATAGGAACCATCATTGTCAAATTCTGGGCTTGTAGAATAGCAGTGGTTTCTGATGGTGCCAACTATTATCCTCCTCTCTACAGCTCATTCTGAAGGCTACTGAAAGACCTCTTGGAGCTTAAAGTGAAGCTTTGCCTCTGCTCCAGTTGTTGGATGATGGTTGAACATGGGTGGAAGAGGCACTGAAGCCTGCAGAGCAGCAAAATAAGTGGGACCCTCTAATGAGTTCTTCACAAGCAAATAATTTTAGTATGGCTGTTATTGAATAACAGAGTTGGAAGGGTCCTTGGAGGTCTTCTAGTTCAACCCCCTGCTCAACCAGGAGACCTTAAACCATTTGAAACAAGTGGCTGTCCAGACTCTTCTTTTTTTTTTTATTGAAAAGTTTTAAAATACAGTTTTCCTTTAAAAAACCCCCCTTCCCCCTCCCTACTCCCCCCCTACCTCCCCCCTACCTCCCCCCTCCCCCCCTCCCTCCTCCCCCCCTCCCTCCCCCCCTCCCCCCCTCCCCCCCCGACTTCCCAGAGCTAAATACAAGGTATATATATATAAAAAAGCAATCATAAACAACCATATACTAACAACTTAAATACTAAAATCCATCACTCTCTAGCTTATATAGGATAAAACAAACCTTAGCAATATTAAATATATATAAATATATAAAAAACTAGAATAGAAAAAGAAAAAAAACGAAAGAAGACTTATTCGAATGCTACATAAAACTTCTTAACCCTATACTTGTTCTGGATAAACTCAATCCATTTTCTCCATTCCATAATATAACGTTCTTGCGAATGGTCTTTCAAATAAGCCGAAATCTTCGCCATCTCTGCCAGGTCGGAAACCTTTAAAGTCCATTCTTCTATGGTCGGCAGTTCCTCTTTCTTCCAATATTGACCTATCAAAAGTCTTGCTGCCGTAACTAAATTCAACATCAACTTGGAGTCCACAACTGTAGCGTCAACAATTATTCCCAACAAAAAAAATTGCGGACAAAACTTTATCCTCCGTTTAAAAATCTTCTGCATATTCCACCAGACTTTTATCCAAAAAACCTTAACCTTCTTACATGTCCACCATATGTGAAAATATGTTGCATCTTCATCACCACACCTCCAACATTTAGGCTGGTAATTCGGATACATACTTGCAAGCTTTTTAGGGTCTAAATGCCATCTATAAAACATTTTGTAAAAGTTCTCTCTTAGATTTTGAGCTTGAGTAAATTTAACATTCCTCACCCAAATCTTTTCCCACGTGTCCATTGTAATAACTTCCTGAATGTTTTGGGCCCATTTTATCATACAATCCTTAACAAGCTCTGTTTCTGAATCAATCTCTATCAATGCAAGATATATCCGTTTGATATGTGCTGGTCCCTGATTTCTAATTTGCTTTATCAAATTTTCATCAGTCATTGCAAATCCATTTTTCTGGTCTTCTTTCCACCTGGCCCGTAACTGAATATATTGAAACCAAGTTTGAACAACCTTCTCTTCTCGCAAGAGGCTATATGATTTCAAACACCAAACATTCCTTTCCAGGCTTAAAACTTCCTTGTACGTAGTCACATCATGTTTGAAACCAGCATGTATATTTTCTATTGCGTGTTTTGGAATTGCCCACAATGGTATCTTGCTGCTTAACTTATGTCTATACTTCTTCCAAACTCTCAGCAATGCCTGTCTTAAAATATGCATCCTAAACACAGTATCTACCTTCTTATCATACAACAAATATGCATGCCAGCCAAACAACAAATCATGGCCCTCAAGATTTAATAACCTCGGTTGCGTCAAATTAATCCAATCGCTTATTCCTACTAATGCAGCAGCTTCATAATATAATTTAAAATTAGGCAATTTAAGGCCACCTCTCTCACGAGTATCCTGCATAATCTTAAGTTTAACTCGTGGCTTTTTCCCTGCCCACACAAATTTATTGATACCACGCTGCCATTCCTCCAAGTTAGAATCTTTCTTAAGAATCGGTATCATTTGAAATAAAAATAAAAATTTGGGCAGGACATTCATTTTCACTGCTGCAATCCGTCCCAACAAAGACAATTGCAATTTTTCCCAACTCTCCAATTCTTTTTGAATTTTCCCCCATAGTTTTTCATAATTATTTTTATATAGCTTTGTATTAGAGGGCGACAAAATCACCCCCAAATATTTAACCCTTTTAACAATCTCAAATCCAGTTAATCCTTCTAAGAGAGCCTTCTGTGAAACTGTCATATTTCTAGCCAAAATTTTAGTTTTCTGTATATTTACTTTAAATCCAGAAACCTTCCCGTATTGTGTTATTATCTCCATCAGGTCCACAACAGAGTTCTCTGGCTGGGTCACTGTAACAACCAGATCATCTGCAAATGCTCTCAATCTATAGTCCTGATCTCCAACTTGTATCCCCTTAATTTTTTCCGAGTTCCGAATCTTAACCAATAATATCTCTAATGTTAACACAAATAACAAGGGCGATAACGGACACCCTTGCCTTGTGCCCTTCTCAATATTACATGCTGCTGTCAGACTATTGTTAACTATGATTCGGGCAGTTTGTTTTTGATATAATGCCCTAATCGGTTGTAAAAAATTTTCCCCAAAATCCATTTTATCTAAAACTTTCAACAAAAATTGCCAATTCAATTGATCAAAGGCCTTTTCAGCATCTAGAAAGATTAGCGCTGCAGAGATCTGGTTGTGTCTTTCCAAAAACTCTAACACATCAACTATATGTCTCACATTATTTTTCATTTGCCTACCACTAATAAACCCCGTTTGATCCCCATGAATCACCTGTTGCAGAACCCTCATCAGTCTATTAGCCAAAACCTTAGCAAATATCTTATAATCTGTATTTAAAAGCGATATCGGTCTGTAATTTTTAACTTGAGTAGCATCCTGGTCTTCCTTCGGAATCAAAGAAATAAAAGCTGTTCTCCAAGACGGTGGCACCTTTCCCCCCCTCTGGATTGTCTGGAACAGTTCCTTTAACGGCTTTATCATCTCTAATTGTAAGTTTTTATAATAGGCCGCAGTCAAGCCATCCGTGCCTGGCGCTTTATCCACCTTCAGTTCCTTAATTGCTGTAAAAATTTCTTCTTCTGTAATCAGTTGATTAATCCCCTCTTTTTGTACTTGCGTAAGAACCGGGGTGCTAGCATTCTCCAAATATATATCAATATCTTTTACATTAATTTCCTCTTTAGTATATAATTTCGAATAAAAATCCACAAAAGCATCCTTAATAAGATTCTGTTGAAACACAACCCTTCCTTTATACTCAATCTTATCTATATTAGAGGCCCTTTGTTTTTTCCTCAGTCTATAAGCTAACCATCTGCCTGGTTTATTAGCGTTGCAAAAAGTATTGTGCCTAGCAAACCGCAGATTGGTCGCCACTTGATCCGCCATTAATTTATCAAATTGTCCTCTTAGCAGTCTAATAGCCTCCTTGATCTTCACATCCTCTGGGTTCAAAATCAAAGCCTTTTCTTTTTCCTTTATTTCATTCTCCAGTTCTTTCCTTCTAGTTTCCACTGCACGTCTATGTCTATTATTCATATATATCAACACCCCTCTCATATAGGCCTTGCTAGCATCCCAAACCATATCCATAGAGGTACCCTTATTCATATTAATCTCAAAAAAATCCTTCATCCGAAAAATATGGAACGCTTCACGAATTTGCGTGTCATCCTTGCGCAGGGGCCATGCTAATCTTCTCTGTATCGTTCCAATTTTAGTATATGTGCTGCCGAAGCGAGCACTAGACTCTTCTTAAAAACAGTCAGTGATGAAGTTGTTCTGAAGGCAAGCCATTCCATTGGTTAATTGTCTTCACCGGGCAGATAATCGCCCGGCCGCCCTGTTTAGGGTGACTCGCTCCCTCCTTAATCAGGAGGTGAGGGAGGATCCCTTGCAGGGTCGTGCCGAGGAGTTTGGTCAACATCTGTCGGATAAAATCGCTTGGATTCGGACCGGTTTGGACTCCAACTTGGCAGAGTCCGACGATCAGGACACGGGCGGTCTTGTCAATGTTATCTGGGAGGAGTTTGATTCTGTGACCCCTGAGGAAGTGGACAGGATTATGGGGAGGTTGAGCTCCACCACATGTTTATTGGACCCGTGCCCTTCTTGGCTGGTTTATGCAGCTAGGGAGAGGACACGAGGCTGGTTCCAGGCAGTTATATCTGCTTCTTTGAGCGAGGGCAATTTCCCCACCATCTTGAAGGAGGCGGTGGTGAGACCTCTCCTCAAGAAGCCTGCCTTGGACCCAGCTGTGTTAAACAACTTTCGTCCAGTCTCCAACCTTCGCTTTCTTGCGAAGGTTGTTGAGAGTGTGGTGGCGCATCAGCTCCCTCTGGTTCTGGATGAAGCGGATTATCTAGACCCGTACCAATCGGGTTTCAGGCCCGGGTACAGCATGGAGACGGCATTGGTTGCTCTGGTGAATGATCTCTGGAGGGCCCGGGACAGGGGATATTCCTCTGTCCTAGTCCTATTAGACCTCTCAGCGGCTTTCGATACCATCGACCATGGTATCCTGCTGCGGTGTCTCAGGGGATTGGGAGTGGGAGGCACAGTTCTTCGGTGGTTCTCCTCCTATCTCCTAGGGACGCTCGCAGTCGGTGTTGGCAGGAGGGCAGAGGTCGACCCCTAGGTCTCTCATTTGTGGAGTTCCTCAGGGGTCGGTCCTCTCGCCTCTCCTGTTCAACATCTACATGAAACCGCTGGGTGAGATCATTCGTGGTTTTAGAGTTGGGTATCATCAATACGCCGATGATACCCAACTTTTCATTTCAACCCCAAACCACCCCAGTGATGCCCTCGCTGTGATGTCCCGTTGCCTGGAGGCGGTTCGGGTCTGGATGGGGAGGAACAGACTTCAGCTCAACCCTGACAAGACTGAGTGGCTGTACATTCCGGCATCCCGGGACATTCAAAATGTTCCATCTCTTTCTATGGGGGGTGAGTTTCTACCCCCCGTGGATAGGGCTTGCAACTTGGGAGTCCTCCTAGATTCACGGCTTACTCTAGAAGATCACATAGTAGCCGTGACTAGGGGGGCTTTCACTCAGGTTCGCCTGGTGCATCAGTTGCGGCCCTATCTGGACCGGGATGCCCTGTGTACGGTCACTCATGCGCTCGTGACCTCTCGTCTGGACTACTGCAATGCTCTTTACATGGGGCTTCCCTTGAAGACCACTCGGAGGCTCCAACTGGTACAGAATGCGGCCGCGAGAGTTGTCTTGGGAGTTTCCCAGTACTCCCATGTTACACCTTTGCTCCGCGAGCTGCATTGGCTACCAGTTGTCTTCCGGGTGAGGTTCAAGGTCTTGGTGATGGTTTTTAAGTCCTTACATGGCATGGGTCCGGAATACCTCGGGGACCACCTGCTGCCGGCGTCGACTCCCCTCCGCCCTGTGCGTTCCCACAGAGAGGGCCTCCTCAGGGTGCCTCCGGTCAGAGAATGCCGGCTGGTGGCCCCCAGGGGGAGGGCCTTCTCTGTGGGCGCCCCGGCTCTATGGAACCAACTGCCGGTTGAGCTCCGGATGGCACCGGATCTTCGCTCCTTCCGGCGCAGTCTGAAGACCCACTTATTTGAATTAGCTGGTCTGGCCTGATGGGGAACGTTAGGGTTTTAATGTTTTTATATTTTGATTGTTTTAATTGGGCAATAATTTAATCCTTTTTTAACTTTTGTATTTCTATTTATATGCCCTGTTCACCGCCCTGAGTCCTTCGGGAGAAGGGCGGTATAAAAATTCAATAAAACTAAACTAAACTAAACTGTCAGGAAGTTTCTTCTTAATTCTAGGTTGCTTCTCTCCTTGATCAGTTTCCATCCATTGTTTCTTGCCATGCCTTCTGGTGTTTCGGAAAATAACTCGACCCACTCTTCTTTGTGACAGCCCCTCAAATACTGGAAGTCTACTATCATGTCACTCCAAACTAGATTAGCAGTAGGGGAACTATTTATGGGCAGCAAAGGATATTGACTGGAGGTTTCCATTCTCTAAATGCTTCTGAAGGCAGGACAAGATGCAACAGATGGGAATCAACCAAAGAGAGAAGCAACCAAGAGCTAAGGAGAAATTTCCTGACAGCAAGAATAATTAATCAGTGGAACGACTTGCCTCCAGAAGTTGTGAATGCTCCAACACTGGAGGTTTTTAAGAAAAGACTGGACAGCCATTTGTCTGAAATGGTATAGGTTCTTCTGCTTGAGCAGGGGGCTGGACTAGAAGACCTCCAAGGTCCCTTCCAGATTCTATTCTATTCTATTCTATTCTATTCTATTCTATTCTATTCTATTCTATTCTATTCTATTCTATTCTATTCTATTCTATTCTATTCTATTCTATTCTAAATGGTGGAAAATGAGCATTGGGTGCATTTGTCTTTCCTTCCTTGCAAATACAACTTACATATTTTTACAACATCTGAAAGCTGGACTATGTGTGTTGGTGTGTGTAATTGTAGCGGTAAATATCTCAGTAATTGCATTTAGCAAGCATTCCCTGTAACAAAATCACCTTCTATAGCTCAGATCAAAGAAAAGTTTTAAACCATCAGAAAAAGCCCGTCTACTATAAGTAAATTGATCTATTCCCTGGGGAGGTGCCATCCATTGTTAGAAACTGTCTGGAGCTATGAAACATCAAACATTTTAAACTTTCTCCACACTGAGCCCAGATTTTTCTCCTTAAATGTAATATCTCTCTTATTCCCTTAACATTTCAGAAGAGGACTGTTATAGATTAAGGGCCATTTTAAAGGCCATATTGCCAGCTGAAATAAATGTTAATAATTTTTGAGAATGGAAGAATGACATTAAATGAACTTTGTAGGATACACAAAATATTATCTGTCTTTATAGCCCTTTTGAGTTGTAGTTTTTAACATCTGAGACATTTTCTAGGCCAGGGAAAGGAGATGGAAGCTTTGGTCCTGATCAGCTACAGATGCTATGGCTTAATCTCATTGGAAAAGCAGCTCAGACAACTGCCTTCCAGGCCATTAAATGAAGAAAGTCGAGCTTTCTTCCCATTTTTTTTTCTTTCCTAAATTCAATTATTCATTTGAGTTCCCTGTCTCCTTCTGGGAATTGACACTTTCCTGAGGGCATCTGAAAATGGGAATATGACTAATAATTCACCATGAACTAGCAATCTCCCATTCCCAGTGCCCTGCTCTCAAACATAGTCTTCTCATCCTGGAGGAAGAGCTTTCTGCTTGTATGGGGATGAAAGGGCTAAGGGAGTTATGGTGCCAGTTGGGGCAATCAGAACAGGAATTGCTGGTTTCACAAATGCCTTCCACGGTGGTGGGAAGATGGAAGGAGAAACGGAAGTCTTCCGATTGTTTTTACTGGCCGTGTAAAGAAGAGGAATGGGAAAGATTAAGAATTGTGTGAATGAAGGAAAAGAGAGGCAGTGTTCTGACCCGGCTCCCCGAACACAACAGATGTATCAATAAATCTCCAATGTTCCTTTTATTCAGGAACGCCAGCAGTTTCACACAGCCAACTGTTAAAGTCTTTGTTGTTGTTGTTGTTGTTGATAGCTGCAAAGTCATGCCCAACCCCTCGCAACCCCATGGACAATGTTCCTCCAGGCCTTCCTGTCCTCTACCATCTTCTGGAGTCCCTTTAAGCTCACACTTAAAGTCTTTAGTTGTCTCCAAAATAACAGAGCTTGCACCCTTTTCCCCTACAGGGGCCTTCCCAATACTCAGAGTTAATCTCAGTCTCTCACCACGCTTGCAGCAAGAGTCCTTCAGGCAAGCTGGCTCTTTTCTAACATAAGAGACACGCACATGCTCAGAAGGCGCTCTGACTTCCAGAGCCCCAGGATCCGAGGAAAACTCCAGCAAGCTTCCAAACAAGAGTCAGGAGTTCCAACTAGAAGTGGCTGACCAGCAAGCAGACAGTTGTTTGTTACATCTATTCGTCTCCACCCCTGCCTTTTATCCACAGCTGAGGGTGGGGCTCTGTTAGCAGTGGTGGCTCTTCTGCCCTGAAGACCAGCCCATAACCTTTTGCTGTTCTCCTCAGCCTCAGCCTCCGCTGCACCTGCGCATCAATCACTGGCCCCATGTGATCCTCCTCTCCTGAATCACTTGCCTCAAGGCATGGAGGTCTCTTCCTTTGCACCTGGGGCCTGGAGGATGGCCCAGCCTCCACCTCTGTCCCCGGCTGCGACAGCTCCATTCCTTTGTCCCCATCGGAGCTTTCAGCTGGCCCTGAGGCTGGGCCTGACCCCCACTCCTGTGCTGAGTAGGCCGTGAAGTCCTCTGGTGGTTGACAGGCCATAACAGGCAGAAGGAGAGAAAAAGGAAAAATATGAACAGAAAATGGGAGGAGAAAAGGAAAGAAAATGGTGACAAGAAGAAAGAAGAAAGAAGAGAGTTTTAGAAAATGGGGACCATCAAAGGAGGAGGAATCTGTAGGGGGATGAAAAAGAGAGCAAGGGGCCTTGACCACATGATCAGAGACCTGCCTGTTTCTTTGTTCATTGCCACACATGGAAAAAAGGTGGAACCTTCATCAGGCAGTCATAGCTGCCATCTTGATTTTTTTGGGGGGGCCCTCATCCTTGCTATAAACACCCCTGTCTGTACTGAGTTTTCCTTCTAGAACAAAGGAAAACAATTCCCTTCATACCACCTTTCTCATCAGCTTGATGCCTCCTCTAAAATGCATTCTTGGGTTTATTCCCCCGCCCCATATTTGTAGCTAGTTTCCAAGGATCAGTTGATGAGTTTCTCCATGGAAAAATGCTTGTAGGACTTGTCCTTCACTTCAGACGTCTGAAGTTCTGACTAACTGTGAAGGTCAGAAGCATCTTTGGGGTGGGGTCACTTTGCCTGCCCATGTTGCTGTGACAAATCACTTAAAGTTGGATTCCTGACCCCTTTGTATCTCCAGCGAAATCATGAGTTCTAATTATGGGGGATTTTTAGGAGGTCATGCAACTACAAAGTTTGAAACTCTTTGCTTTAGGAACTTTTTCTTGTGTGTGGGTGTTTTGGGTAAGACAGATATGTCAAACTTGTGAGATTACGTGATGTCACGCAATGTATCGGAACTTTTTCCCCCATTGCTGGCAATGGGGTGGGCGCGGTTTTTTCGCGATGCGTCCAGCCCATGGGCCAGCAGTTTGACACCCCTGGGATGAGAGGACAAACACATTCTATGTGTCCCATACACACACTTGCCAAATTTTCAAGGGGCTTCTCTTTTGGGGAGGGTGTGTGTAGATATGTTAAAGTTGATAATCACTGGCAAAGCCACAGAAGAATACAGTCAGTCTACAGCCCAGAGCACATTAGCATTATGATAAATATTTCTACAAAGATAGACCACCAGGCCATTTGTCCTTGGTCCAAATCTAAGATGAGAGAGAGTAAAAATAATAATACATCCTTCAGGAATAATGATAAGTTGATCCTCGGCTATACTGTATGTCACTGTCGACTCTCGGTTTACTAAAATATTACAGAAGCTCTTACTCCTAAAGTCTAGAAAAATAGGACTCTCTAACAATGTTATCCAGAGGCAGATTTATTCTTAATGCCTGTCTGCAGAAACCTCCATATTTTTTTGTTGCTGTTGTAATTTTTTAAAGCTCAGAAGGCCCAAGGTGCTGCATTAGCTTTTTATAAGGGCACAACTATTTTCTGTTTCAATGTGGCAGTGATTGCAGTGTGGGTCTCCTGCACAAGAGTCCTTCCCAGAAAATTCCCTGGACCCTAGAAATAACTGGGGCTAAGAATCAGGGATAGAGACAGAAATCCAAATGCAAGCATTGCAGTCAAGTCCTGTCCCTTTTTACATCTTTAATTACATGGTTGCTGCTGCCATTTTGACCCATTTACCTCCCACTTCCATTCCCCCTTCCTAGCCTGCAGATCTACCCTTGGTAGATCTAAAACAGGGGTAAGAAATGACAGATCTGTTGCAGGATTGACGAAAGTAGCACAGCTGGCTCTCAACACAAGAGACACAAACGTCATAGAAACAATGGATGGATTTGATCCAGAATTACCATTATTTCTTTACTAATTTATTTTTAACTGATCTATGACCCTCATATTTCTGGTAAGAACTCAAGGCATTTAAGAAGAAATAAAAACAAAAGAAGATTTTTTTAAAGCTAATATTTTAGCCTACAAACACTATAATCAATACTATGATCATTTAATAATTAAAAGCTTGGCAAAAGAGACTAATCTTGTCAAAGGGGGCCTGCAAGAATTGGCTTTGAAACCAATATTATTGTAATTTTGTTCTTAATGACCTGGATAATGGGGTTAGTGGGTTGTTTATGAAATCTGTGAATGACACTCACTGGGAATAAGAGTAATGTTAAATATTAGCATCCCTTAGTTCTTCTGGAACATCATCAGAACTTCCAGGACTGAAAATCAGAGAACTACCAACTCTTTTTATCTAACCCAAGGAATCTTAAATACACTGATTAAGTTCTGGAAAGGGTGTCCAGATTTTATTATGTACTTGATTGATTTATGCCCCCCCCCCACCCTTTTCTGCTTCAGAGAAATCAAAGTAGCACAGAGAATTGAAAAAAAAATGGAATACAAAAATTGAAAATAAAAACAGAAACAAATAAATGAGCAGAATCATTGGTTGAGCCATCATGTAATTCAAATATTATAGCACACCCATTACCCATTACATAACGCTAGGTCTGTTTTCAATCCCAAATAAAATCACCCATTTACTAGCCTAGGTGGGGGAAAAAACAATGAGAAAAATCCAACTTTCCCCGAATTCCATTTACTCTCCTCTAAACTGGAGCATGAAGAGATAGCGTAAAGCTGGGATTAAAACATGGAAATCGTTCTGCTTCAAGGAATAGCACTGCTAAATGAGAAAGGATGCATTTGCTTTTAAAGAATAGGAAAAGGGCTGCCTATTGTTCACATTGGTGTGTTTATACAAAGAATAACACAATTCTGCTCATATAAATATTTCTAATGTTGCGAAGTAAATCCAGCTCTTAATATGTTCTTTGATGGATCTGTTGAACATCTTGATTGTAAATGAAGAAACCAGATTTTTTGAAGGCATGCTTTCCACAAAAGAGCAGAATGGACCCAGCTTTGTTTGATGGGCCACACAGCAGGCAAGGCTTTAATGATCAAATTGGTCTTGGCCTGGCAAGCTGGTTCTTGTTTTGCAAACCTTATTATCTGCCATGTGCAGAATGGGACTAATTGAGTGGGCTCTTCATATCTTCTCGGCCATTCCGCCACATTAGGTTGATTCAGGAGGCCTCTTCCCAGTTACAATAGACGTCACAGAGCAAAAGATTCCCGTTCTGCTCTTTCTGTCTTGCAGCCCAGCATTGCTCATAAAATTGAAATAAAACCTACTGGTTTGTCTCTTATAGTTTTCAACAGGAATGCTGCAATAAGAGGAAGGAAGGGCAAACAAATAAATAAAGCAACACTTCTCAATTATGAAAATCTCAAAGTCCCTTTACCATAAACACATAAAGTAACTTGAAAACAATCTATTAAAAAAAAGGTAACGTCTCATTCAAGTGGGACTTGTCTCTGGTGACCAGGCAGACATATCTATGGAGGGTTTTTTGGCAACAAAAGTGCAAATAATTTGCTTTTTAATCTGGGTAATTTTGAGATTGTTTGCCACTGCCAGACATGATATTCAACAATTAACCATATCCAACCCAGTTCAGCTTGCTGAGATCAACCAAGATCAACTCATTTATTTATGCATTATTATCCCATTGTTATTATTTCTACAAGCTCAAGGCAATGAATTTACCTACTGCTCTTTCCTCTTCTAAACATCTGTATGGCCAATCCTAAGAACAGACGGATCACCAAATGATTCGAAGGGCAGATTGTGCAAACGGAAGAAGAAAAATAGATTGCATAAACTAATTATAGACAATGACATAACACAGTCACCAAAATGGTTCAATTGGAATATTTGTAAAAAAAAAATTAGCATCTGCCAGTAATGAAAAATTGGTGGGAAAGCAGAGCTGAAAAAGCAGTTGAAAATGTTCAGGCTATAATATTGTGGGATTTCTGAATACAAATTGATAAAGTCTTGGTTCATAACGTGCCAGATTTAACCGTGGTTGAAAAGAAAAAAAACATGGATAATGGATGCCTCAGAACCAAAGAACAGTACAACTGGAACTGGGGAACCCAAAATAATCAAGATCTGAAAACTGAAGTTAAAAGATTATGAGGTAAACCAGCCATGGTGGTCCCAGTGGATATCAGCCCACTGGATACCATACCAAAAAAAATCTTGGACCCCACTTAGAAAACCTGTGCACCCATTGATAGGGCCCCCCGTTGATAGGGCCCGCAACCTGGGTGTCCTCCTAGATTCACAGCTCTCCTTAGAAGATCACATAGGAGCTGTGACCAGGGGGGCCTTCACTCGGGTTCGCCTGGTGCGCCAACTACGACCCTATCTGGACCTGGATGCCTTGCGTACAGTCACCCATGCACTTGTGACCTCTTGCCTTGACTACTGCAACACTATTTACATGGGGCTGCCCTTGAGATCCACTCGGAAGCTTCAGCTGGTACAGAGTGCAGCTGCGCGAACACTTTTGGGGGCTTCCCGATACTCCCATATTACACCTCTCCTCCGTGAGCTGCACTGGCTTCCAGTTGCCTTCCGAGTGAAATTCAAGGTGCTAGTGATGACATACAAAGCCCTACATGGCGTGGGTCCAGACTACCTACGGGAACACCTACTGCCAGCGTCAACACCCCTCCGTCCTGTGTGCTCCCACAGAGAGGGCCTCCTCAGGGTGCCACCGGTCAGAGAATGCCGGCTGGTGGCCCCCAGGGGGAGAGCATTCTCAGTGGGTGCGCCAACCCTTTGGAACTGCTTGCCTGCCGAAATCCGGATGGCCCCCGACCTTCGCACCTTCCGGCGTGACTTAAAAACCTACCTATTCCAGCAAGCCGGCCTGGCCTGATAGATTTTGGGGTTTCATTTGTTTTACTATTGTTTTACTATTGTTTTTACTGTATACTTACCTTGCTCTGTACACCGCCCCGAGTCCTTCGGGAGAAGGGTGGTATATAAAAACAAACAAATAAATAAATAAATAAATAAATTTACAAATTTTCCATCTGTCAGTTGCTGGAGGACACTCTGCTTGGATCTACACATAGGCTATGCTGAAAAATTACAACTTCCCAGGATGTATGAAAGTTAACACCAGCTAAAAAAACTGGCAGCTCAGACTTCATGTGGTTGCATATATGACAATAATAGTATGTATTATCACTTGCATATGGGCACAGGCTAATGTTTGCTATTGCCGAAGTGTTAGGATATCAGGACCAATATACTGAAATCCCCGGAATTAAACCCTACTCAGTACCGTACAATGGTTCGCACTTCAGACAGGGGATTCTATTAATTTATGTACCTTAGGAAATGTCCCTTCTCCCTGCATGCATTGTAAGAATGGAAGCCTGCCTAGAAATACTTTAACTGCCTTCCACAATGGAGTGCCAAGACAAATCCCAACGGCACGGTGCCATCTATTCAGACACAACCTGATTTCCTTGCCCAGTTTATTGTGAGTTTCTGAACTATGTTTCCAGCAAACTTCTCTCTGTCTTCCCTTTCACATTCATTTAACTATCTGCGTCTCACATTTCATTCAAAAGGAATTGCCCAGCAGCTAAACTGAAGAAGTTTCATATGCTTGAGAGAACCACTTATCTTAGCCTTGCAAAGAATGTGTGTTATTGTATGGAATGAATGTAAACACTGTTTTCTTAAGCATTAAGAACAACTCTGAGCTTTGGAGATGCATGGAGGTGTATATGTAAGATAAAGTATGGATTATAATGCTTGAATTTTCAAGGGTCCACCTATAGTTCTGTCAGTCTTCCATCCTTTTTAATAGTCTTCTGGCTAAAAGATTTTTAAAAAGCTGCTTGTAAAACAAATCTGTTCTGACATGCTTTCTCTTTCTTTACATTTTTTAAAAAACCTTTCTACATGCTGTATAGCGCAATTTATATTCTTGTATTTTTATCTAGCAGGGCTAGATGAATCAAAAGTTTGAATTAAGATTGCCGGAAGAAATATCAATAACCTAAGATATGCAGATGATACCACTCTAATGGCAGAAAGTGAAGAAGAACTAAAGAGACTCTTGTTGCGGGTGAAGAAGGAGAGTGCAAAAGTTGGGTTGAAACTAAACATTAAGAAAACTAAGATCATGGCATCCGGCCCTCTCAATTCCTGGCAAATAGATGGGGAAGAAATGGAGGTAGTGACAGATTTTATTTTCCTGGGCTCCAAGATCACTGCAGATGGAGACTGTAGCCAAGAAATTAAAAGATGCTTGCTCCTCGGGAGGAAAGCCATGACAAATCTAGACAGCACACTAAAAAGCAGAGACATCACCCTGCCAACAAAAGTGCATATAGTAAAGGCTATGGTCTTCCCAGTTGCAATGTATGGCAGTGAAAGTTGGACCATAAGAAAGGCCGAGTGCCAAAGAATTGAGGCCTTTGAGCTATGGTGCTGGAGAAGACTCCTGCGAGTCCCTTGGACTGCAAGGCGATCAAACCGGTCAGTCCTAGAGGAGATCAACCCTGACTGCTCTTTAGAAGGCCAGATCCTGAAGCTGAAACTCAAATACTTTGACCACCTAATGAGAAGGAAGGACTCACTGCAGAAGAGCCTAATGCTGGGAAAGATTGAGGGCAATAGAAGAAGGGGACGACAGAGAATGAGGTGGCTGGATGGAGTCACTGAAGCAGTAGGTGTGAGCCTAAATGGACTCCGGAAGATGGTAGAGGACAGGAAAGCCTGGAGGAACTATGAACTTTGTCCATAGGGTTGTGATGGGTCGGACACGACTTCACAGCTAACAACAACAACATTTTTATCTTGAAAGTCATGCCAAAGAATGTTCGTAGACAACCTAAAGACTCTAAACCAGAGGTCCCCAACCTTTTGGGTACCAGGAACCGGTTATGTGGAGAAAGGTTTTTCCACGGACTAGAGAGTGCATCGTTTTGTGTGCTGCCTGCATGTCACAGATGGGGCTTTGCTTGTGTTTGTGTGGACTGGTTGCTAGCATGCCACAGCCCGGTACCGGTGCACAGACCAGGAGTTGGGGACCCCTGCTCTAAACATCCCATGGGAACGACATACTTTTCCCAAACTGAAAATACTTGAAATCCCTTGCTGCCCAATATGCTATATAGCATGGGAGGATCTACTGCTAATGTTGATGCTAATTTTTATCTCAGTAATGATTGATTGATATGATTAACTTATTCATATTTGTGACATTTCATTTTTTTTAAATGAACTAAATTCTCTCTTCCCTTCCCTTGTATATTTTAAACTCTAGTTCCCCTTTTCACTAGCATAATGATGACGATCTTAGATTTCATTTCTTCCCTTCTCAGAGGAGACAGGTGCAAAGTAAGAATGCCTTCTCACCATCATCCATCTGCAATTTTATTGCAAGGTTTTATTGCAAGGTTTATATAATTCTTTTTAATTGATTTTAAGTTTTGGTATTGTTGTTTAAAAAACCTTGTGAACCGCCCTGAGTCCTACAGGAGAAGGGCGGTATATAAATTGGATAAATAAAAATAAATGAATAAAATTTCCCTTTCTTCTCTCAGCAGAGCTGCAGAAGAACCTCTTGTTATTTTTTTGGTATCTCTCAAAGGGCTCAGCTACTTTTGAGGTCGAGTCTTTTTGATATAATTTCTACAGTTTCTCAATAGTACCTTATGCTCTCCTCTGGTCTACAAAGAAGAGCTGATATTACAACAAAAGGATTATCTGAAGACCTTTCAAGGGATGGAAGGAGGTTTTTGAACAACCTTCCCCATTCTGGTGCAATCCAGGAGTCCTTATTCTGACTGAATGGCCATAAAAGGGGATTGCAGAATCTTATTGTGGCTACATATGTTTCAGTGATCTAGCTGGTAGCACTGGAGAAATGCAAGAGTATTCAACACTGTAAAACCCTTTTTCAACTTGTAGAATGTAAAACCCATGCCAAAGTCCATAAACACTGGAGTCTTACTTCTGGGATGAAACAATGCTGCTGTTTATACTAAGTACGATTAGAGAGTGGTACCATATACTGCAATATAAACAATTTAATAAATACTGGCTGTATTATGAGGATTTTAAAAAAGACCATATGCAGATCAGATGGATTCCTGTATTTGGAGAAAGCAAGCATCTAAGACAAAATTTGCTGATATATTTTGGTTAAAAACTTTACAAATTCAGTACGGGGAAATGTAGATAGATTTAGTTTTTTTCATGCTCTAGAAAGAAAACAACAGTCTTTCTCGGTGCATTTCCCCCCCCCCCCCCAAAAAAATAATAATCTCACAGCAGGTATTTTAAGTGTAAAATGATCTCCTACGTGGCCATATAGTATATAAAATCCTTGTCATCAGCACCACATTTCAGTTAATATTGTTGGGCCTAGTTAAACTTCTTTTCTAAGTGTTTTAGGCCATTTGTGAAAAACTGGGGAAAAATGAATTCTTAGCCTGCGCTGGTAGGTTTCCATGGAAGGCTTCCTTGTTTGCTATTCACTGGATTTTGAGTGGAGATAAATAAAACCCTGAACAATTTTGCATGATGGTTATTTATCCGCATAAACAGAATTCTCTCAGGAATGTCACTAGCGAACCATGGATTAATCCAACGTGAAATTTCTATTGACTTTTTGAATCTTTGTGGGAGGTATTCTTTATTTCTTTATGCAACAAAATCACTGATTTCTGTCTTGTTTCTGTTCTTGTTTGCTAAATAACCTTGTTTCCTTTGCAGTAAGTAATCTTAGCAATTTTCATGAGAATTGATACCGAAGCAGGACGAATGAGACCTGACTACTTTTCCATGCAGGAACAGTTTGTCCAATCACTCAGATTAAACAATTAAACAACTTCCTGGAGTGTATTTCCAGTATGGCTAATTATTCACAATATAGAATCTGGTGTTTGCAAATAGAAGAACAATCTATACTCATTTAAAATAAAATATATTATATAAATATATATTATATATGATCTCTTCATGTACACTTACTTCCATAATTTGGAATTTGGCACAACCTGGATTCATTAGTGTGAAATAAGATTTCCCAATTCTTTGAGAAATTCAGGAGAATGATAGTGAGGACTCCAAATTCACCATGCGGATGGATTACCACATTTCAAAGTAAGTACATATTATGATCTGAGGGGAGAGAAGACCATTAATTCCAGAACTAAGTTTTCCTAACTACATTGCTATCCCAAACAATGCTCACTTATGTACACAATTAATTTGAAAGAAATAAGAACAATATGCAGGCAACCACACAAATGTTTATAAAACAAGCAAAGTTAAGTTTAGCTTTACGTATTTATTTTCATGTACAAAACACGGAATATCTCTGATTCAAGAAATGTCTTGATCAATCATGGTTTGGAACAAAAGGCCATAGATCTTTCTGCATTTCTCAAGCCACCAAGCAATTTTTCTTAATCTCAGACTCTGCCTTCTCTTTAATGGTGAAAGGTGCAGCCAGCCAAAAAACTGCCTTCTACACCTCCTCTTGCTTAGCTGGAGAAATTATATTCTGACGTCTTTCCTGATGCAAAATGTTAACCTTTGTCAAGTACATTTTACTGTAATTAAAAACAGGCCCAGCTCCTTTACCCATCAAGTTGTTAAAAGATATTGTAGAGGACAGATGATATTCCAAACTAAGATGAAAGCTTCACGATGAATGTTCTCAAAGGTTCTATAAGCAGAATTAAACACAAGAGATTTCTTTTTTTTTAAAGCAAAATTGTTTGAAAAGAGAAAACTTGCTCCCTGCTTGCAATTAGTAGGTGAAAAGCCAACAGAAAGATCACACCAGTATCCGTGTCTTTGAGGAGAAACCTTTAGCTGCCCGTCAATTGGTGGAACATCCAAAGAGGACATGGAAGAGCAGCCATTGAATAACCATTATTATTTCTCCAGGGACCAAATTGCTCTTAAAAGTGATTTTAAAATTGAATGACAAATAGGAAGCAGCAGTCATAAACCTAAGCTGTAGAGAGAGAAAAACCCCAAACAATTCAGATTATGTGACCTTTTAATTTAAACCAAAAATAAAAGAAGGATGCAAGATTATCTTCCACCTACAAAATGCAATAAAAAACAAACTTTGAGGAAAGAATTCCATCAAAGAGAGTGTTCTCTAAGCAGAAAAAAACCCTTATTTTGATGCTAAAACATTTAATGAGCCAGTTTATTTGCTATGTGCAATTTAAAAGCAACCCTTTTCATTTGATGCTCAGGTCTTAAAAGGATTTAAAAATTGAATATATTCCTCCCCCCTTTTGCCACTGAGATTTGCTTTAAATAAATGTAAAAATGGGAGCTAGAGAACCATATATAATAACACAAATTAATTAGAAAATAAAGAAATGTATTGATTATTTTTGCTACGTTGCGGATATATTGTGAGATGGCTAGAACAAAGCCTAGTTTCACCTCCAGACAGAAAGTTCATGATATTCTAAGATGTTTTTTAAACCTGCCCTTGACTATTGAGAGTATGGAGCCTTTTCTTCCTGTGAATGAAAATATCCTATGCAAGACTATTAGGGTTTCTTAATGGCTCTGGCAACTCAACAACAAAACTGTGAAGAATAGACTTCTGGAAACGTTGTGGGAACTGGTCTATAGAGAGCGTGAGGATTGGAGAATTCTGGGAGTTGAAGTCCACACATCTTATAATTGCTGAGGTTGAGAAATTCTGGCTTAATCTGTTATAGCTGACAAATGTCTTAAGAAGGTGCTAAGAGTAGCACTTCTGTTGCCAGCTCTTATAATGCTAGCCTTCGGGGATAACATGACTGATTTTATTTAAAAGAAGTACAGTAAGAAAATACACTTAAGTAAAATTAAATGCCACTGATTACAGCCCAATTCACAATAACAGAAATGAACCATGTTTTTTGTGACTGATGTAGAAATGCTTCTAGGTTACTTCACTGACATAATTATAGGAAGATGTAATAATTATTTTAATCATGATTAGCAGGTTACCCCTAGGGGTCATTTCACTGGCAGTAATCATACTGTATCATGTGTGTGTTCCATGAAAATTAAGTGATTGCAACAGTGCATTAAAGATGGTGATTAAACTATCCCATTCAGATTAAGAACCAAATGACAATCTGTAGTTGAATTGTGAAGAACTGTACTTGGTTTTCATTAATAGGAGTTTTTCATCCCCAGTCCTTTAGACCATAGTCTTCTACATCATTCAAACCAGCTACTTGTGAAATTATGTTCTTTCAAAGGGAGTCATGTTTTATTAATGGCAGTCTCTTTGGTCCTTTGGGGAGCTTGCAAATGTCTGAATTAAACTCTTTTTTTAAAGGTTAAATTTTTCTCCCCTGTTTCATTTCACCATAAGCCTTTGATTATAAAAAAATCTATCAAGGGCCTTATTTATCCATCATCTCTCCCCATGGATCAATCTAGACAACTCAGATTTCAGGGTGTCACAAACTTCGGAAAAGTAGTTTGAGATCAAATAGTTTTGGAGAACTCTCTGTGGTGGCTATTATCATAATGTCCAAGGCCCACATCACTTAATGGCCCTTACTTGACAGCTCCCCCTTGTGAGGGATAGAAGTGTCATTATCTCCATTTTTCCAACCAGCCGAGTCATAAGTGGTTTTTGCTAAAGGTCATTCAAGAAGATTGCTAGCAAAGCGGATAATTGGAAATTTGTTCCCCGTCTCCCCAGGCTGAAAACGTAGCTGTTAGTCTCTTTCTTTACCCATCAGCTTACTCTACTGTAGGGTAGGATGAAACCTAGGCCTTCATTTCCCCAGAGTTGTCATTTTTTGTATGTGTTGGCAAGGAATAATTTGGGAACCCAAAGTGGCAAAATCTTAGTCAAACACTATTTTAAATATCTATGCAGGTACAACCAGTTGTGAAATTTCTTCTCCTACAAATGTAATACTTTAAATATTTGAACAAATAATAATAAAAAACCTGATTTAAATTATATCTGATCATGAAGTCTGCTCACATTCAGTGGTTGGATTCATCCGGTTTGCACCACTTCGGCAGAACCGATAGCTAATTTTTTGTTGCCCGGGGCCCAGAATGGACTTCTGGAAGTGGCATCCACACAGAGAACTGGTTCTTCACATATTTGAATGCCACTACTGCTCACATTGGTAGATTTTCTTTGGGTATGTGTGGAAAAGTATATTCTTATTCTACTGTAAGGTTTCCTGTGTGGTTGCTTAGAAGTGGTTGAGTCCAAAAATACAGTAACCAGAGAAGTATATATATATATAAAAGATAAAGTGACCACAGCTGATCCACAATTTTCAAGATGGCTACCTCTGGGTCCCATGCTTATCTCCAGTTGGATCCTACGTAGTTTTAGAGCTGACTCCATGTGTAATGTTGCCTATGTAGAACTTCGAGTGCAGAATTACAAATAGCTTGTAAAGAGACACAGATCTGACTACCTCCACAGAGAAATTCCTACATAAATAAATCTTTCTCATTCAAACCAGGTATGGTTACTTCCTCCATCTCCACTTGTAAAGTTTTACAAGATGGTAGAAACACAGGAATAATATGGCATGGCATGGGTCCAGATTACCTACGGCAACACCTGCTGCCGGCGTCAACCTCCCTCCGTCCAGTGCGCTCCCACAGAGAGGGCCTCCTCAGGGTGCCACCGGTCAGAGAATGTCGACAGGGGGAGGGTGTTCTCTGTGGACGCGCCAGACCTGTGGAACCGCTTACCGGTTGAGCTCCGGATGGCCGCCGACCTTCGCTCCTTCCAACGTGATCTAAAAACTTATTTATTTGAACAAGCCAGCCTGGTCTGATGGGTTTAGGGTTTGGGGTTTTAACATGGATTTTAACTAATGTATTATATCAGGCATAATTATTTAATGTTTTTAACTTTTGTATTTCGAATTTTAATATTTATTGCCCTGTACACCGCCCTGAGTCCTTCGGAAGAAGGGCGGTATAAAAATTTAATAAATAAAATAAATAAATAAATAAATAAAATATGGTAGAATAGAAGAAACAGCATGGTGGGGAGTGACATAGACCGTATTAAGTTTAGCACAACACTTCTTGTTTACCTGAAAAAGCAAAGAAAATTAGTTGACACTCTCTCTCCCCTCCCTCTCTCCCTCTCCTCCTCTCCACACCCCTCTAGTTGACAGTGAATGAAATATGTGCATATTCCAAATAACTATGTTTGGAGAGAATGATTTTTTTATTATTTCTTTCACGCACACACAAATGCTAGACATCACTCTCAAACACCTGGGGGAATCAAATGTGCCCCATCTAAATTAATTTGTAAGCATCTTGTTTGTCAGAAGGAAAAGGAAAAAAAACCAAAGAAAGGAAAACCATCCAAGAGAAAGAAATTTAGCTAGGAATTTAGCAGGTGTACCCAACAGCTGCTTGATTGAGATAAAATGCTGCTTTAATGACCTATGAAGACAACTTTAGTGGAAACGGGATAAACACATTTCAGATCATTTGGGCACACTTAAAACTGGAGTGTGAAATCTCTTAAGGAGTACAGACTGTAATGGCTTTTATCTGCTATTACCGCAGTCTCACGGAAGTTCTTCCCTGACAGCTGTTCTTATTGTCTCTGGTAAATAATCTGTCAAGTCAAAAGACTAAAAAGGAAGGTGTAAAGTTTCTAATATATTGAGCTTGGGAATAAGCTGTAGTACTGTTACATGCGCACAGCCAAAGGCACACAACAATCAGTCGATACTTTGCATTCCAGCCATTTTTTGGATTTTATTTTTAAAAATTCCATTTATATCCCGCCCTTCTCCGAAGACTCAGGACGGGCTTACAAGCTTAGCAGTAGCCTTCATTCTATGTATATTTTTTTATTTTTTATTTTAATCCCATTTATATCCCGCCCTTCTCCGAAGACTCAGGGCGGCTTACAAGCTTAGCAGTAGCCTTCATTCTATGTATATGCCTGCTTATTAGGGCTTTCGAGGGGCCCCAAGCGGCATTATTACAAAGTCAGCTTAATTGCCCCCAACAATCTGGGTCCTCATTTTACCTACCTCGGAAGGATGGAAGGCTGAGTCAACCTTGAGCCTGGTGGGATGCGAACCTGCACTAATTGCAGGCAGCTGGTGTTACTTAAGGAGGCATTAGCCCACTGCTCCACCAAGGCCATTGTCTCATGTGTCCAGGTCAGGATTAAATCCTGCAAAGTATCGACAGATTGTTGTGTGCCTTTGGCTGTGCGCATGTAATAGTACTACAGCTAATCTGGGGCTGCTTTTCATATTAGGAATTTTACAATCTCTTTTCCTGTAAGGGATGTGGCCAGACTGGAAAATGGGCTGAATTAAAATCAGGAAATATGATAATTTTGGTTTTTATTTCTCTGACCAATATTGGAGCTCTATTTGGTCCCAACAGGAACTAACTATGTATATTTCCATCGTTCTATAATGCCTATAATTCTATTGCTCAAATTCTCTAAAAATTATAGTATCTATAATAACTACAACTCTATAATTTCTATAATTGAATCCCATTGTTTTCATCCTATTCCTGGGCTTGCATAGACACCAGGGTCAGCTCACCATTACCATTATTTTTACAACTGTGGCTATTAAGCCTCATTATTGTCTTCATCACTATTTCTGTTATCGTTGCTGTAAGCACTCTTACTTGCAATGCTGTAATTTTCACCATTATTATGATCGCTGGCAGAATCGCGTACTCTTATTATTGTAGTCATCATCATTATTGTCAGGACGAGTAAGAGTCAAACTTTTGCTGGCCGGTTTCCTGACTGCATCCCTAGCAATGGAAAATTTCGACACATCTTTTGGCACCCAAAATCCATGCTGCTCTAATCACGAGACATTTGTTAATTGAGAAGGCTTGAGCAGGTTCATGATAATTTGTCTTCAGGAGGGATTGCATCTGAACGGGGGTCGCGGTTCATCATTTACATTTTACAGTTTCTCTTCAAAGTCTGTGCTGCACATTTGTCGCTAAAACCTGGTGGCAGGACACGTTGCCAGCAATTCATGTTGCTCATTAGGAGAGCCCAATGATTTCAGAAAGAATTTGGAGAACAGAGCAGAGGTCTCTGGAGAACTGTTTGCCCTTGACTGAAGGAAGGGGCCATCAAAAAAGTTGATTGAAATGAAGTGGAAGTGGAAAGTTTATAAGAGGAGAAGTACAGCACATGAATTTTTTAAACAAAATTTACTCTATTTACTATTTACTCTATAAAATAGCATCATTGAAGCATCGGAAATTATGGAAAAATCTATTCATGCTGAGTATTACTCAAAAAGCTTCCAGCCAGATTTTCTTCATATTTTTTTTAAATAAGTTTTTTTTTAAAAAGTGAAGAAAATCTGGCTGGAAACTTTTTGAGTAATACTCAGCACAAATAGATTTTTTTCCATAATTTCTGATGCTTCAAATGATGCTATTTTATGCCCTCCACAATTTTTTATGTTCCTGATATTACTAACTTTGTATGTTGAAATGCAATATGGGAATGCTATTTTTAGGGTCCATGTTCTTGTTTATTGCTTGTTTATTAAATCAGCACCTTAAATTGCTTTCTGCTATTTTATCCAAAAGACTCAGCCTCCTTGTCATCTCCTTTGCTCATTTAATTTTATGGAATATAATATTGTAGATCAAAGATGATGAATTGCTGCAGAATATTAGATGATCATATGTAGATGAAGTCAGGGACAGAAAAAGCCATAAAAAGTGAACTACTCAAAAGGGCATTTACTTAAAATTCCTCACTGCACATCTGTTACTTTTACAATATTTCATGAAAAGTTCTGACAGTTTTATTATTTCTATATTATTCTACTTTTCAGTCACAATCACTTTGATTTTTTTTAACTGTACACTGCCATGAGTTTATGCGGAGTGTGGAAGTATATAAAAAGAGAAAGTAAGTAAGAAAGAAATTAAAACTACATTGTGGAAAATTGCATCATCAAGATACGATGGTGATCATCCACGTAGAAGACTTGGGGAAGGATTAATCATTAATAATTAACAAGTGATTAATAGATTGGCTTTGTAGTATCTTCAGGGTTGGAGATGACAAATTTCTACACACCGATGAGGAGTGATGTTTCAGTGTCTCTGCCCAAACTCTTCTCTAGGAAATTTTAATTCTTCTATGCCATCTGTCCTTAGTTCCCTCTTTAATTTGAAACCACTTCTTCAGTTCCACCTGGTTTAATTCAAACCATGCCTCTTTTTTGTCATCTTAAGCAAAAAAAAAAGCCTTTTGATGAACCATTTCATTGGAGAAGACTAGATTTCACCATCTCATCAGTAAGGAACGCTATGTTTCTTCAAACTCATCATCATTAGCTGAAAGGATCATTACGCTAATTCTGGGCAATCTTGTGAAAATCAGAGACCGAAACCATGAAGGTTTCAGAGTTCTTTGTGGGAGGTCGATATGATAGGTGCAGTACAGGATCGAATGAGCAGCAAGAAACATTGAGGACTGGCCTCTTTATTACATGATGCTGTGTCCTCAATCACAATGAAACAAACTGTTTTGTTTCTGTTACTGAGATCTGTATGACGGTGTGTCTTCATTTTGATGAATACCATACTTTCCAATTAATCAGGAATTGGCTTTTTGATCTAATTTCCCTTCCCTTCAACACAGCTAATAATAAAACTGTCATATAAATTCTTGGCATGACGAGTAAATTATAAGACCAAGCTGTAAATTTCTAGAGAACCTTTAAGATAGAAGCAATAAATGGGTTTTTGCTGCATTATTGGAGCCAGGTTACATTTATTTAATTTCTTTTACATCTATTGCTGACATCATTTTATTCTGTCGTATGGGTGATCTCAATTTACGGCCTTGTGTTCTGAACCCTCTGTAATTTTAGCAGAACTTTGCATTTCCCAAATAGCTCTGCAACTTTCCTGAAGATTGTACCATCAGATGTACGTTTCTCATATACTAATCAAAACAAGTCTTGCATAGACATTTGTATCATCCTGTACAACTAAAGCCAATCACATAACAATGGGAAAAACAATGGGAAAACAGACATACGGGCTAGAATGTGTAGGTCACACTTCTAAACCATCCTCCAGTTGGGACTCTTTGAGATATAAAAAGAAAAATGATGACCTTAGCAGGTCATATTGTATGGATGGAGAAGATCTACCTCTAGCCTTCTAGTATTATAGGGTTTTAATTATTTTATTTTCATAAAAGTGCATATTATTCAATTCCAACTTCCTCCAGTTAGGCTTCAATGTATTGATATTGAAAAAAGAAATCAATTTATATAAAAACCCATGAGTCTTCCATAGAAAAATGAATACAGTGTTTGAAATATTGTCTTCCCGAAGTGGAAAATTCTGTCACTTCAAGATGCTTTGTGAAGAAGACGCCCTGTAGTTCCTAATTCCAGTAAGCTGACTCAGCCCCCAAACCCAGCAGAAAAACTGATGTTATGGCTATGAGAGAAATCTGGGGACATCACAACAATAACTACAATTTGCAAATCCAGGAAAGCACATGACCATTTCATATGCACCACTTTTACACATGTTGACAGCCAGATGTTCTTCTCGGTTAGTTTATTGGTGATCTCATCAAATAAGCACAACTGCTTGAATAAGAAACCAAGCAACGTTTATATTTATGCATAACAACCAATGGGGAAATTCTTAGGATTGGATGTGACGATAATACCTTGATTAACCACAAAGCACATCAGAATACAAAATACAATTTGTTTTCAGGGCCTGAAATCCACTAATAAAATCCAGGCAGTTTGCAACTCCGGAAATTAAGAGAGATCCTGTATATCTCATTGGCTGCCACTCCTCAAATCCTTGCAGCAGTTCCTGAAAACTGTATCCATGCTGGAAGACATTTGACAGTTGTGGCCACCACTGTCTAAAGCAATGTCTGAAAAAGCAATGATGTTTTGGGGATCACAAAGGTTGCTTATCTTTCCAAAAGGCTTTCTAACCAGCCATTTCGTCTGCAAGATCCTACTGTAATTCCGGTTGTTCTCCCAGCTATGAAAACCCTCACACCTGCATTGCTGAATGGAGCTGTCTTTTGTGAAAACAAAGGGGAGGACACACAGCAGCTGGTTGCATTCCCTTCAATTACACAATAAATTAAGGGCAACGACACAAAGGGGAGGGACCGAACACAATTCAGGAGGTGCACTTAAGACAAGATGATTCGGGAATAAAGACATTAACTTTACATCTAAAGCAGAGGGAGGAGTTAACACCTAGTGAGAGGGAAGGAACTTTTTTCCAATTCGTTCCACCCATTATTTTTTTCTTGTTCCTTCAAATTGCAAGGTTGGAGTTTAAAGAAGTTTCCAAAAACAGCTTTAGTTCATCTCAGACTGGGAGAGCCTCAATTACAGAAACTGGTAAAGGGAGCATCAGGCCTACAGACCAATGGCATTTTAAAAAAAAACTGTTTTTAGAAGCAGAAATAAAGCTTTTATCTGACTTATACTGGACTGGGTTTAAGTCTGCCTCTTTCACTTAAATGCTTGTAATATTTGGAGATCACTTGACTAGAGAGGCCTGTACACATTTTTATTTTTCAAACAATAAACTTTTCAAACGGGCATTAGAAATCTCACATGGCTTCCTCAGACAAGAAGAAGCTGGACAGGGGTTTGGACTAGAAGACCTCCAAGGTCCCTTCCAATGCTGTTTTTCTGTAAAGTGTGGCTTGAGTCCATTCCAAGAGACTAGTTTGAAGAAACATCTCACCCGGCCTCTCTCTAGTTCACACCCAGATAAAGTGAGGGAGGGATAAACATATCTGAACTTCAAGATCCAGTTACTGTTTTGAGCCATTAGATGGGATATTCTGTTATTAACTAGGTGTTTGAATATGGCGGAGAATAGATAATTGCTAGAAATAGAAGTACTATCATCACTAGAAAGATAAGACTTGTAACTAGAATATTACATTTTGACATAAGAAGCGAAACAGGGAAACGCTAAGAAGTTTGAATAAGGGAAGCTTTTGGTTACCCAAATACAACTCACTTTGAAATTATAAACAATAGAGACATTTTGAATACTGATGGGAAATTAAAATTTAAATAAAGCAAAAACAGGATACTGACTGAACATGTGGATGTTAAGCGCAAATGCAATTAAGTAATCTAAAACTGATATTATGAGAAAAATGTAACAAAGTTGTTGATATTCAATTGTATATTTACTAATAACAATAAGAATTGTATTTGCCCAGTGTGGTAAAACAGGTACTACCGGAAGAAGAGAGGAAACATCTAGACTGAAGAAGTTAATATATACCACTGACATACTAATGGACCCAGACAACACGTTGTCTATTAAGTACTTGATTGTAAAACTAGAAAATCAAGAACATATTTATATATAAAAAAGATCCTGTTACTGAAGCTTTATCATAAGAATAGTCTGCCCTCCATGGCTCTGGTCTATCCTATAACAGAATAAAAGAGTTGGAAGGGACCTTGGAGGTCATCTAGCCCAACCCCCTGCTCAGGCAGGAAACCCTACACCATTTCAGGCAAATGGCTGTCCTGTCTCTTCTTAAAAACTTCCAGTGTTGGAGCACCCACAACTTCTGGAGGCAGGTTGTTCCACTGGTTAATTTTCTCACTGCCAGGAAGCTTCTCCTAAGTTCTATGTTCTTACCTCTATAGAATAGATGGGAGTGGGGGGGAGACAATGGGGGCCACTAGTAATTATTGTTCCCACCAACAGGTATTTACGGCAACTGCTTCTGATTTATACAAACTCTTGAGAAGCTGTTCCCACTTCAACCTGTCCACTCACCTTTCACAAACATCCAATTGGCTGCCTTACTGGCAGAGAATTCCGCTTTTATTTAGTAAGAAAACGATTGCTTCTTTGGGTCCGGCATTTCCCCACATTTAGCACTGAGATGAAGTCAGATAATTCCATATGGTATTTATTGTTTATGCACACGCAGAAGCTCTGCTTTGAATTGGGACTCCTGCTGCCCGTGCAGTAGCAGGGCAACCCAGTCCCCATATAATCACTTCAGTGAAACACGAAGCCGGTTATGTTGAAACTTAAATGGATCTCAGGGTAAGAATCAAATTGGAAATTGAATAGCAGGGGTGCTGGCTAAGTCACCATGTGGTAAATATTTGAAGGGTGGACTTGCCATTAATTATTCAATTGCCAAGAGGCTTCTGAATTTATTTATTTTTTTTTTTTTAAAAAATCAAGCTTCAGAAATGCTGTGTAATTTAGGAGCGGACCCCCACCAGGAAGTAGAACAATTGGAAAATTAAAAAATACCCTAACTTTCTAACGATTCTGCTGAACCTTATTATTTTCTTCCACAGAAGCACAGTGGAATGAAGCATGACCAATGCAGGCTATTTATAAAAATGTATTTGGAGTACACGAATGAAAGAAATACTCCCAAAGGGAGCTTCAACAATTCCCAGTCACAACCCAGCACGTACCATTTACTCAATTCAGAAGCCAAACCAAATAAATCAGAAGTCATATCGTTATAAATCTGTAATGGCTTAATCCCATGTTAATGTTACTCTTGATAGTTAAATTCTTTTCTTTTTTCTTTTTTTCCCCTATTCATAGATAGTCCCATTCTTCCTTCTGAGCTTTTGTGTTCCCGGCAGCAGAGATGTTGTGTCAGAACCTCTCATAAAAATATATAAATCCAGGTTAACTAGCCATAGTTTAATTTAGATTCAGAGAGTTATTGATACGTTGTTCCCGTTTCGTGCTATTATCTTGCTAGCTTTTCATCTAGTTTTTCCAAGTAAAGTGATGATTATTGTTGTGTACTGGGTTTGTTGCTTGAGAGAAGAGACGGGGTAAGTGAGTTCAGTCAGGAACATTCTTTATTTGCTTGAAGGAACTGAACTGGGAAACAGGGCTGCGAATGCAGCTATTTATACCCTGGCCTCTAGGTGGCGGCCAATAGGTTTGAAGCAAACCTAGAGGCAGCCAATGGCAGCACTGGAGACGGGTTGTCTGAGGACCTGGGAGCTGTTAGCCAGCTCCCTGCTTAAGCATCCTTCCAGCATTCAAACCCCACGTGGTATACACAGTAAAACAAGGCCCAATACATTACAATTATTTTGCTACTTCTTAGCGAAACAAACTACTGTGTTGTAGTCCTTGACCCTTCCTGCAAGATCAGTCCATCTATTGTTATATTTGGGGCATTTACCCTTAGGAGTACATTCTTTCAACACAAAAGTAATAGTATCACAATAGAAATCACCATCAGAATATTCAGCCAAATTATAATTAATTACAATTAGTGGTGGGATTCTAATATGTGAACAACCGGTTCTCTGTGTGGATGTCACTTCTGGAAGTCCATTCTGGGCCCAGGGAACAAAAAAATTAGCTACTGGTTGTGTCGAACTGGTACAAACTGGCTGAATCCCACCACTGATTACAATTAGCATTAGTATAATACCGTAAATGGTTCCATTGTTTCCCTGTACACTGGGGCTTCTTAACTTAGGCAGCTTCCAGATGTGTGGACTTAAAGCTCCCAGAAATCTTCCAGGGTTCTTCCAGGAATTCTGGGAATTGAAGATCACACATCGGAAAGTTGCTTAGTTTTAGGAAGCATTGCCGGCTGCCATCAAATTGTCCTTGAAATGAGGGCGTTTCTTTAAAATCAGTACTTATCTGCACTCAATTGTTTTTAAAGTCCTTTTTTATCCCAATACACTGAATTGCACTAGGATTGTAGGATTGTCTAGGGTCCTGGCTCCTGGATTTTGGAACCATTTTGTTAGTTAGCTACACCAAGGAGCCTTGGTGGAGCAGTGGGCTAATGCCTCCTCAAGTAACACCAGCTGCCTGCAATTAGTGCAGGTTTGAGACCCACCAGGCTCAAGGTTGACTCAGCCTTCCATCCTTCCGAGGTAGGTAAAATGAGGACCCAGATTGTTGGGGGCAATAAGCTGACTTTGTAGTAATGCCGTTTGGGGGGGGAAGCCCTAATAAGCAGACATATACATAGAATGAAGGCTATTGCTAAGCACATTGGTTTGTGCTTCTTAGATTGTAAGCCGCCCTGAGTCTTCGGAGAAGGGCGGGATATAAATGGGATTAAAATAAATAAATAAATAAAAATTGAGCTACGTTCATTCAAAAACTGTTGCCTATGAAGCATTGTTTCACGCAATTGAAGGTTACAGACAAACAGACAGGAGAATTGAACCTAAGAAACTTCTCGGATGAGAAGGGAAACACCTTCAAGGAAAAACAAAGTCCAACTTGCCTTTTGAAAAACTTTGGGACAACCATGACCTGGATGACTGAGAATCTCCATAGAATATACCATTGCTCAGTTTTTCATGATGCCCAACTTCCTTTTTTTTTTTTTTTGCATTTCTTCTGAAATTTATCTTTCATCTTTAACATTTTTTTTTCAAAATTAATCATTTTATTTATTTTTTATTTTAATCCCATTTATATCCCGCCCTTCTCCGAAGACTCAGGGCGGCTTATAAGCTTAGCAGTAGCCTTCATTCTATGTATATGCCTGCTTATTAGGGCTTTCACACACACACACCCCAAGCGGCATTACTACAAAGTCAGCTTAATTGCCCCCAACAATCTGGGTCCTCATTTTACCTACCTCGGAAGGATGGAAGGCTGAGTCAACCTTGAGCCTGGTGGGATGCGAACCTGCACTAATTGCAGGCAGCTGGTGTTACTTAAGGAGGCATTAGCCCACTGCTCCACCAAGGCTCTAATCATTGCTTTTTAAAAATCCAATCTCATTCTGAAACTCAAGTTTGGCGATGTCAAAGGACACTGAGGGAACTGCCTCTAATTTGTGATTAATTTCATCAAGGTTTCGCAAGGGCTTCGTATTTACTGAACACCGAACGAGCTCATCAAGGTCACCTCATTAATTTTAATGTCAGGATCGGATATTTTCAGATGATTCATCATGTACAGTCAGAAGTTTTGTTTTGTTTAATGGATTACCTGAGAAAGACCACGAGGTTATGAGCTCAAAACGAGATATGACTATCTAAAGCAGGGGTGTCAAACTGCCAGCCCGCAGCTGGATGCGTCATGGCGAAACTGCGCCTACCCCATTGCCAGCAATGGGGAAAAAAATTCACGATACGTCGCGACATGTCATGTGACGTCGAGAGTTTGACACCCCTGATCTAAAGGCACCATGGTGCATCTCATCAGCAAATTCACCTTCCTGCAAAGGTGCATGTCAGCCATAAAACCATAGCAATGAAAAAAAGGGGGGGTCCTCCCTTTCACCCCCATGGAGGCGCTTTCTATCACCAGTTTAAAGTAAAAAGCCCAAACATGTAAAAAGCCCAAACAAATTCTATTCCTACTTTCTCTCCTGTCTCGCCTCTCAGTGGATTTCCACTGTAAATTATATCACAAATAAGAAAAACTAAAAGGCTGCTAAAGTATCAACTGCTTACTGCAGCTACCTTGAAAGGACATAAGTAAATTATAGCTAAACAAACTATTTTGATTTTAATAAGTTTTTTTTAATTATAAGCTTTCCAGAGCCATTGACTGAGATTGATTGATTGATTGTTCTTTCAACCTTTGAAATTTATGAGCAATATGCCAATATTGTGCAGCCAGGGAAATGCTGTTTTCTATGAAAGAATATGGAAGGTTCTGGAATCTCCCAGGGTACCCATTTTGGCTACTTCCTCTAAATCCTTCCCCCTCTTCCCTCTCCACCAAAGGCTGCAACTTCCCTGCAACTCTCAGAGACTGGAAAAATAAATTAAACGCAGACTTCAAACAGCAAAATAAGTTGACCTTTACTGAAGAGGCCAAAGTTCCATAGGGTTGAAAACTGACTTCACTAAACTCCTACATGGTCTTCTTTATTATTATTTTAAGACAATATAGGTATAATCTCTTTATTCTTCTCAATGGACAATAGATTGCCAGGAGTGACATTGTGCTGCCCGTATCGCCTCTCATAATAACAGTTGCCTTGGGCAGACCATAATCTCTCAAATCCACCATACAGTTGCTGTCCAAATGTGATAGGTATCTCTTACTTTTATTAACAAAAACCAGGTGACGAATTAAGTGTTTCTGATAAGTGACACTCCCTTCAAATTCTGAAAACATAAGCCAGAAAGAGAGAGAGAGGGAGAAATTTCAATCAGACATATGTTTTACATAAAATAAAGACTCTTTCATAAATACATCCCTAACTTGGATTTTATATGGCTAATAGTTTTAAAATATGAGAAAAAATTAGTAACCATGCCATATTTATAGGACTGTCTGTCGTATTTTATCACCTACCGTCTCTTCAATCTCTGCCTTGTCAATGACAGAGTTGAGACAGGAACGTTGAAATTATGACTTACAGGTTTTAATTTCTGCCGCCTTGAGAATATACTATTTATTGTACAAATTCAGACAAACTAACGTAAAACAGTATTCTTCATAGTACCTAGGAAATTGTTGTGATGTAGGAATGCCAGACCAATACAGGATGATAAGAAGATATATGTGGATAAGCATGTGATGAAGGCCACAGATCAGTGTAGCAAAACCAGTGTTTCTCAACCTCTGCAACTTTAAGAAATCTGGACTTCACGTTCTAGAATTCCCCAGACAGCATGGTTTGATGGAAATTGAACTAAAGGTAAAGTTCTGCTGAATTTTATAACTGTGACATGATATAAATATGAGGCTGCTTTTGCCACCAACATTTGGTTATATGCAATTATATTATGAGAGAGTGCAGACATTTCTGTTGGGCCTTCTAGACAGCAGTAGCAATAGCACGTAGACTTACAGTATATACTGTTTCACGGTTGTTTTCAGCCTCTCTAAGCAGTTCACAGGGTCAAAATGTTACTCCCAACAATCTGGCTCCTCATTTTACTGACCTGGGAAGGATGGAAGGCTGAGTCAACTTTGAGCTGGTCAGGATCAAACTGTGGGCAGTGAGCAGTCAGTTAGCCTGTCATGATTCCAATGAATGAGACAAATCAAACAAATTGCGGGCATATTATTTATCTAAAAGGTCTTAGTAATGAAACGAAAAAATGGACGCGGTGGCTCAGTGGGTTAGGATGCTGAGCTTGTCGATCAGAAGGTCAGCAGTTTGGCGGGTCGAATCTCGAGTGCCGTGTAACAGAGTGAGCACCTATTACTCATCCCAGCTTCTGCCAACCTAGCAGTTTGAAAGCACGTAAAAATGCAAGTAGGAAAATAGGGACCACTACAGTGGGAAGGTAACAGCGCTCCATGCACCTTTGGCGTCTAGTCATGCCGGCCACATGACCACGGAGACGTCCTCGGACAAGCACTGGCTCTTCAGCTTTGAAATGGAGATGAGCACCGGCCCCTAGAGTCGGAAATGACTAGCACGCATGTGCGGGGGAACCTTTACCTTTTTAATGAAATGAAACATCAGCACTCATGGAGGAATGCCAGAATCTGAAATCTCCTCCTCCCCAAACATCATAACACACACATAATCTCCACCCTTATCTACATGTCATAAATCACATTATCCAGTTAGTTTTGCAAATGAGGTCTCTCCTCCCATTCTGTAGGCGGGCTTTCTAATCTTCTCAAAATAGTCATTAGAAAATTCCATCCCTTCAAGATTCAAAGTGAAGCAGTTTAAACAAAACGCTGCCTCTTATATTGTCAGTGCAAAAGCATGTCAATGTTTGCAGCATTGACATAGCCTGCCCTGCTGTGTTCTAATCAGTGTGTCCCTCCACGGCTCTTAGATCTAAGATCCTTAATATTGAACTATCTTAATCTGACTCTAAAGTTAATATGACACCACTTGCAAAAACGTAGAGGCCCAATTTCTTTTGGATTGCTATTATCAGGAAGATTTGTAGTTGCCTGCCAATATTCAGTGGGTCAATCCACCAGGCTGATGTTCATTAGCCAGGAGGTAGAAAATTCATCCTGGAACAAGCTAACAGCAAACCTCTTCTACATTATTGCCCAGAAAATTACGTAGTGTCCACAAAGCCATCCACTGCTGAGTTCAACTCAAAGGCGCCCATAGAATCCAACTTTGGGTGACTTGCTAGGGCTTTATGCTCCAGTTTGTTTAAATGGGAGCTTCTAGTTTCCACCGCAGCTGACCACCTACTACTGCACACCTCTCCCATTCTTCAATTACTCACACTAAGAGCAAATATGTTAAAACAATTATGGACTAATTATCAAAATGTAGTGTCTGGTAAATGCCCAAATTTAGCAGATGATGAAGTGAAATTTTATCTGCAGATGAATAACGTCTGAGTCTCAGGTGGAACAATGGCAACTTTAAGGCAGCCATTAATCTGCAAAAGAAAAAAAAAACAGGAGTAAATAATCTTTCTTTTTCCCAACTGGGGGAAAGAAGCAGCTCTGTATTTCACATAATCTACACCTGTCCAATAAATGTGCCATGATGTATTTTGCATGGTGATTTTCCCAAGAAAAAGAGACGTAGCTAGGGTTCTTGTTGCTATCAAAATATGTTTCCCAGACAGCAGCATATGTTCCTTTGCAAATGTGAATGACAGACGTGAAAAAGTATTTTCCCTACTCCTGAGGGCCAGGTTAGGGTCTAAATTGGGAAGCTGCCTTTTTTTTAAATCAAGTATAAGATCGCAAAAAATATTTCTGTTTGCCAGATTTCGGAAGCTGCACCCTTAAAGTGAAGTCATCAGTTACATATCCTAAATAATACCTGAACACATAGCTTAATTCTTATTTTGGAAACCACAGGAGACAACTGCCATCTGGTCAGTATGAGCTACAGAAAATTGCCTGGACAGGTCCCTGCGGTTTTCTTGTTAAGATGTCAGAAGTGGCTAGCCATTGCCTGCTTCCTAAGGTTGAGAGAGAGTGTCTGGCTTAAGGACACCAAAATGGCTTCGTGCCTAAAGTGGGAACTCGTGGCCTCCTGCCTTCTGCCCTGGTGCCTTCATCACTACCAAACTGGCTCTGTAGGGGAGGATGCAGGCTGATGTTTTTTTTCCCTACAATTTGCCTTATATTCTGCAAAACAGTTCTGAAGTCCTTTCCATTATAAAGATATGATCTCTTATTTTTCCTTTTCTACTTTTAAATCAATGTCTTTTCTCATTTTCTGGTTGGGATTTTTTTAAAATTTTCTCTGGAAAGATCTCAGCGGGGAAGTCTACTTTGTAGCTGTGGCTGAGGTTGTACATTTAAACCTTAAATCAAATAAGTTAAGCATTCAGCATCAACAGCTTGTCTTCTGGAGTCATGGGGGCTCCCTTCCTGGAAGTTTTCACCAAAAAGTTGGACTGCCCTTAATCTCGGAGGACCTGATGAAGAATTCCTACCTTCAGTAGAAGAGTGAACTAGGAGACTTCCAAGGGGCCTTCCAACCCTATGAAAATCCCCTGATCACACTGTCAAACATTTCCCTCGCGATATGAATTCAATCAGTGGAATCAATTCAAGGACCTTTGGTTTGATATCAAAGTTCAAAGGTTAACAGTGGCATGGAACTCAAAAGATCTTGAGACTCTAGAAAGAGTACAGAGAAGAGCAGCAAAGATGATCAGGGGACTGGAGGCTAAAACATATGAAGAACGGTTGCTGGAATTGGGTATGTCTAGTTTAATGAAAAGGACAGACATGATAGCAGTCTTCCAATATCTCAGGGGCTGCCCCAAAGAAGAGGGAGTCAAGCTCTTCTCCAAAGCGCCTGAAGGCAGGATAAGAAGCAACGGATGGAGACTAATCACACCTGTACACCGCCCCGAGTCCTTCGGGAGAAGGGCGGTATAGAAAATAAATAAATAAATAAATAAATAAATAAATAAATAAATAAATAAATAAATAAATAATCAAGGAGAGAAGCAACCTAGAACTAAGGAGAAATTTCCTGACAGAACAATTAACCAGTGGAACAAACTGTCTCCAGAAGCTGTGAATGCTCCAACACTGGAAGTTTTTAAGAAGAGACTGGACAGCCGTTTGTCTGAAATGGTATAGGGTTTCCTCCCTGAGCAAGGGGTTGAACTAGATGATCTCCAAGGTCCCTTCCAACTTTATTATTATTATTATTATAGATGGGATTCACAGCATTTATCTTTCTCTAAAACAGCTTGCTCCATCAGAACTAAAATAAGGGAGTTCCCTCTATTATTATTATTATTATTATTATTATTATTATTATTATTATTATTATTATTATTATTATTATTATTATTATTATTATTATTATTATTATTATTATTATTTCAGGTCAATCTCCTTCCAGTGGTCTTTTTGTGCAAGTAAAAAGCAAGGTGATTCAATTAAATATTTTGCTCCTAGAAGAAAGTCAGATGTATATATTAGGGCTGAATAATACTCCGATTTGATGAGGCTTCACCTCTTTCAGAGCTAACAGGTAGTTAGCTTCAAACCAAGCGCTCAGAGATGATGGCCATTGTCACATATTTAAGGGACTCATAAACTGAGGTTGAAGTAAACTTGTTCTCCTGGGCAGGATCACCATACACAAGTAATTTTCTATCATCTTCTTCCAGGCTGCTTCTCAACTTCCCAGTCCAGCCCGGCTATCTGAGATCCCCTGGTGGTCTCCCATTCAAGCAACAGTCAGACTTCGCTTGGCTTCTGGGCCCAGCTGGTGTCAACCTAGTCCTCCTTCATCCTACCTGTAACAAACATCCTTACAGACAGAAGACCCTGCCTGAAATAAGCAGAAGTTCAGAATGAGGGACTTCTTGCAAATCATGAAAACCGAGAAAGCTCTGGGCTCCTACTACCGATGTGGTTCTTCAAATCCCACTGTGTGGCCCTCAGACTAGGACCATGAAAACCAATAGGCTCCACCTTTTTTGAGGAAACTGTGATAAAACTGTAATGTAAACTCTGAGTAGGCACCTCATCATCCCAAACTGGATCCTCAGACATCATTTTGACCATCAGCTCTTCCAAAACAATCGAGCGAGACCCTGTTCAACCTGAGCTTGTCTCCTCTGGTGGGCAAGAAGAATTTGGGAGACCTAACTAGCCTCTGGGTCCTCTTGCAAACAGAAGTGGTGACCAACCAGGAGAAAAAAAAAAAGTGAAATGGTATCGGAGCAGTGAGACTCGGCTGGTTCTCTGCAGCCTCTGGCACCCAAGTGCCTGCCAAGGAGCCTTGGCTCTCGAAGTGAAAGCATTGGGAAACACACTCAGGACCTCTGCAGTGTAAATCTCTTGTTCATTTGTACTAAAGCAACTAATCCTTTTATAATCATAAATGTCCCTTTGTGTTTTAAGTGTTGCTCACTTCACTTCATTTGGTCGGGAGCCCAGAAGGTATGTTCTTTATTTGATTTTTGGCATCGGGTCGTCTTTCCTAGTGGCTGCAGAAAGAATAACGCCGAGAGACCAAGAGCTTGTTGGCAGAGAGCTCGACTTTCTGAGAAAGGATTTATTTCAGATCTCAAAGATTTGGCTTTCTCGCTTTCCTTTAAGCCTATATTTTAAGACTCCGTCCATCAGCAAGAAGGCCCGGTCTGCATTGGGGATAATTTGTTAATAACTTCATTTCAAGCAAGACTCCGAGCGATCTATACATCAACATTAGAAACAGCGAGAAGGTACAACTTTAGCCAAAATTTTACTCTGAGTCCACGGCGGGGCTCATTTTCTGAAAGAAGAATTGGATATTAGTAACAGGCAGCCAAATTTTTTTCCATGGATTCTATCAACCTCTGAACGCTAAAGGATTATCTCTAAAGTAAAAAAAATAATAATGAACTAAGATCACCCATCCAGGTGACTCCATTTGTGAGCACTGACTTTGTTCTCTCTCACTGCAGAGATTTTGTTTACAGCTCTAGCAGACTTTCAGATCAGGAGGTTTTCCTGGCAAGAAGAATCTCATCCCATCTGAAGACTTGCGCTGGGTCACCTGGGAAACGATGCAGCTGAGCGAACCTGGACTTCCTGCATCTAAGCCCCTTGGTGGGCAATCAAAAATTACACTATGGGGAAGCCTCAATTCCTTTGGCCTGAGGTTTCATAGAAGTGGAGTCCCACAGGTGATTTTTTCAGGAGGTAACTGGACTTTCTTGTTTTTCTTTGAAGATGCTTTGCTTCTCATCCAAGGAGCTGCTTCAGTGGTGGGAATCAGCCAGTTCGCACCAGTTCGGCAGAACCTAGAGGTTGGAGGATTGCTCCAAGAGAAGTGTGGAAGAAACCTTGGTTGCATTTTTCACAGGACTTTTCAAATATAGCAAGACCACTGGATATCCCTCAGTGCATCAGGGCTACTCCATAAAGGATAAGAACAGTGGTGGGATTCAGCCGGCCCACACCACTTCGGCAGAACCAATAGCTATTTTTTTGTTGCCCAGGCCCAGAATGGACTTCTGGAAGCAGCATGTGAACCGGTTGTTCACATATTTGAATCCCACCACTGAGCTGCTTCATCTCTGACTGGATAGTGAGTGATGGGAGGATTTTATTGCATTACTCAGGTTAGTACTCATTGAGCCTCCTGGAATCAATCAATGATGAGGACTGAGATACCAATGTGTTTATATGAAACTGAACCCAGAGGATATTGATGTAGAAACTACACTGTAGGAAGCTTAGGTAAAGGTAAAGGTTCCCCCACACATGCGTGCTAGTCGTTTCCGACTCTAGGGGCCGGTGCTCATCTCCATTTCAAAGCCAAAGAGCCAGCGCTTGTCCGAGGATGTCTCTGTGGTCATGTGGCCGGCATGACTAGACGCCAAAGGCGCACGGAACGCTGTTACCTTCCCACCGTAGTGGTCCCTATTTTTCTACTTGCATTTTTACGTGCTTTCGAACTGCTAGGTTGGCAGAAGCTGGGACGAGTAACAGGCGCTCACTCTGTTACGCGGCACTCGGGATTCTCTCTAAGAGAATGCAAATGATCAGCTGTCTGCAAGGAATATAAATCCTTCCATTCCCCACCATCCAGTCAAAGCTGAAGAAGCTCCTTGGATGAGAAGCGAAAAATCTTCAAAGAAAAACAAGAAAGTCCAGTTGCCTCTTAAAAAAGCACCTTTGGGACAGCCATGACCTGGATGGACTGAGAATCTCCATAGTCACAGAAGTGGAGGTTTTCCAAAAGATCTTTGGCCTGTTTGAGAAGTGCATAAATTCCTCAGTATTCTATCATTTCACCAAGCTGCAAAGGTTTTAAATAAACTTTATAGCTAATAGAAAAATGTTTGATTGTTGGAATGGTGCAGTGGTTAATGTGCTGGGCTGTGGATATCAAAGTTCAAAGTGGCATGAAACTCACTAGTCATTATTCTTCTAGTTAGTCTCCTCATAATGGTCTTCTTCTACAGGTAAAAATCAAGGTGATTCAATTATACCTTCCAAGCTGATTAATGTGAACATGGCAGCCAGATCACAAAGTCTTGAAATCTGTGTCCTTTGGAAAGTTGCGTGCAGAAATAAGACATTTTATATTTATTAGTATTTATTCAACGCATATCCTGATATATTTTTTTTTTGAACCCAGAGTACATTCCTCTTTGGAAAAGTGCTTACAACATGCTCATACTTGACAAAAATATGTTTATTTGTAACACTTACCAAAATGTCTATATCAGAAAAAATTGTGTTCAGTATGTAAGGAAAGGGCATACTGTATAGATATTCAGGGTACACAGGACAATTTTAAACCACCCAGTTTTTTCTCAGATTACTAACCCTGCTACAACATACAATTTTACCAGCTTTTCTGCAGCAGCATTCAAGATACATCAGAAGATGGCTAGTGTCAGTATTACATTAAATGAGTATTTACAGTATCATTATAGAATGATATGTACAATGACTTGGTTTATGTTTTTTTTAATTACCATTCATTGCTTTTATAAAGACTTTTAAAATATTTTTAGATATTGCTTTAGCTTTCTATATAAGGGACATGGTGGCTCAGTGGGTTAGGACGCTGAGCTTGTCAATCTGAAGGTCGGCAGTTTGGCAGGTCGAATCCCGAGTGCCACATAATAGAGTGAGTGCCTGTTACTCGTCCCAGCTTCTGCCAACCTAGCAGTTTGAAAGCACGTAAACATGCAAGTAGAAAAATAGGGACCACTACAGTGGGAAGGTAACAGCGTTCCGTGCGCCTTTGGCATCTAGTCATGCAGGCCACATGACCACGGAGACGTCCTCAGACAAGCGCTGGCTCTTCGGCTTTGAAATGGAGATGAGCACCGGCCCCTAGAGTCATAAACAACTAGCATGCATGTGCGGGGGAACCTTTACCTTTACCTTAGCTTTCTATGTAATTTTTATTTTTGTATTTTTCATCTTTAATTTTTTTTGTAAACCTCACAATGATATACTGGTCATTGACTGCAGCAAAAGTTGGTTAATTGACTGAATGTTTGGAAACATTTAATATATTTAAAGTGCTGTTCACCAAAATGTATAAGGATTACATACGGGAATGAAAAACATGTAGATGCATTTGCATTCCCCCCCCCCACCAAATTAAAGAATGATTGGAGCTTAGATCGAATGAGCTAACAAGTTAGTTCCCATTAAGTATCATGCCATTCCATGACCATGGACCAAAAAAACCCCTGAGATATATCATCTCTTATTACAAGATAGGATTATACCAAATTGGAATGAAGCGGGGGGGGGGGGAGATTATCTGTCTTCCTACAGGGGAATGTCAGTGATGGTCTTTTTAAGTAGGTCAAATAAACCTGAAGTAGGTATCTGAGACAGTCCAGATGATTCATGTGTTGTTATGAGACAGGTTTTATGTCTATCTAATGGGCAGCTTTGAAAATTCAGAGTTCTGATAGCATTAGCTACACAAAGAGGCTTCAACAAATCTAGATTACAGGTATGGACTCTTTCAAAAGATGAATGGATATAAAGCACATTTTTAAGCCTCTGTTTGAACACTTCTGTTGGGAGACATGGATGATAGATACCAGGAGAAGAGAGGGAACACCTATTGGGGTTTCACTTTAAAGTTATCTTTAAGATATTTTGTTTAGTTCATGTATGGTGGTGGGTGAGGAGTGAATTACAAGATAACCGATGGATCATGTATTACAAAATAAACCAGTCGGTATACATAAAGTTATTTCTTTTTATCAGCTTTCCTTCTTTTTAAGGCACAACCACTCTTGACAGAGCCAAATGGATCTCGCTGTGATTGGGCTTGGATCCAGACTAAGTTTGACACAGTTTATTTCCTCAAATGTCCTTGGGAAAAGGGTAATTATCATTAAGCTGTCATGCTTGATTCTCAATACAATTATAGGATAACTAACTTAACTTGCATTCAGCTCTTTCTCTGCGTTCGAAACATTTGCCTTTATCATAACAAAATGGGACTCTCCAGCATTTCATCGGATATGCCAAATGGAATAAAGTTTAGGCATTTGTGAAATTTTTATAGTTGACAGGAGATTCCGAGATCTTGTTTCGGTCCTGTGTAGAACCACAGGACATTTCTGAATCTGCATTTTCTCCTATTAATCAAATTAGTGTGTATCCATCCCCTATGAAATCTCCATTATCTGGATGAATATTAGAAAGTAAAAAAAAAAAAGCTATTATAGTTCAGGTACATTTGGTATTGCTTCAGAAAATTGCAAGTCTTTCGAAATGCTGTTATTATGCCTTATAACAATAAAGTAGAATTCCTGTCTTTACATGGGGTGTCTATTTTTGGCCTACCTTGAAGGACTTATGCAAACACACATCTATTATTCTTTTCTTTTCTTTTCTTTTCTTTTCTTTTCTTTTCTTTTCTTTTCTTTTCTTTTCTTTTCTTTTCTTTTCTTTTCTTTTCTTTTCTTTTCTTTTCTTTTCTTTTCTTTTTAAAAAATAAACCCTCTTCTAAAGGCCTTGTTTGAAGTAATGGCCTTTCCTGAAGCATACCTCATCATTTTGCACTATCTACAAAGAGAGAATTCCACACGTCCAAGCTTATATTTAAACACCTTCACGTTAATTACATTTAAATGGGTGACCTTGTTATTTTCATCAGCTCTGGTACTGATGAATGTGTGGTTCTGTTTCCTGAATCCCTGAGAGTGCCAGCTGGCAGGTCAAAAGGCATCAATAAAATTATGAAATTGCTATTAAACCCTGTAAATGGTTCTCTGCCATCCATCTTTCTGCCTCAATCCATCTACGTTTAGGGTTGGGTGTAGTTTTAGCAGGCTGAACCACCCTCTCTTTTTCCTGCTCTCAGAAGGAATTACAAGAAACATCCCTCTGTTTTTCGTTGGCAACCAACAGATACCTTATGGGAAAGTAATGAAAACCTTGTTGTAAATAATAAAATATGCTACAGAGAAGCTTCTTATAAGCAAACTGTTCCACATCTTTGGCTTTCTCTCTGCAACGTCTCTCAGATGCCAGCAAGGAGGGGTTGAGAAAGAGGAAACAATGACCAATAAACCCACATGCCAGTGTGTACTTCAGGGCACAATAATCTTCCTCCTTTCCATGGAAGAGTCACAAAATACACACTCTGTGCCAAAGGAACGCCCCTTCTTTTTTTCCGGTGGGGGGGAAGGATATCCCTCCGACTTCCAACGTAAAAGCAGTTGAAACCAGATTTCATGGGCTTCAATTCCCACAGCCTTTTGATTGTCCCTATAAAACTTGGCATGCTAACCAGACGATGCGTGTGGTTTTTAAAGGGCTTTCCTTTAAAGACTGTCCTTTATTTTGCTCTGTTTAATTTAGACAGAAAGATTTTTTTGTCTTCCAGAAAGAGGTAACAGGACAACTTTCAGATCAGTACTCTGATCTGTATCAGGAAAGACCGTTTCTTTCTTTCTTTCTTTCTTTCTTTCTTTCTTTCTTTCTTTCTTTCTTTCTTTCTTTCTTTCTTTCTTTCTTTCTCTCATTCTTTCTTTCTCTTTCTTTCCTTCCTTCTTCCTACCTTTCTCTCTCTCTCTTTTCTTTCTTTATTTCCTTCCCTCCTTCCTTCCCTCCTTCCTTCCTTCCCTTCTCTCTTCCTTTCTTTCTTTCCTTCCTTCTTCCTTCTTTCCTTCCTCTCTCTCTCTTTTCTTTCTTTTTCCTTCCCTCCTTCCTTCCTCCTTCCTTTCTCTCTTTCTTTCTTTCCTTCTTTCTCTTTCTTTCTTTCTTTCTTTCCTCCTTCCTTCCTTTCTCTTCCTTCCTTCCTTCCTTCCTTCCTTCCTTCCTTCCTTCCTTCCTTCCTTCCTCTCTCTCTCTCTCTCTCTTTCTTCCTTCCTTCCTTCCTTCCTTCCTTCCTTCCTTCCTTCCTTCCTTCCTTCCTTCCTTCCTTTCTTTCTTTCTTTCTTTCTTTCTTTCTTTCTTTCTTTCTTTCTTTCCTCCCCCCCCCCATAATTCTTACATTCCAACCTCTATTTGGCAACATGATAAAAAAATAAATAAATAAAAGCATTTGAGTTGAATCTGCCTCAGTGATGAAAGTAGATGTGGGCTTGTTAATTACACGTTCATTTGTGAGAAATGAGGATCTCGAAGCCATCAAAGCTAGATCAAGTTAAACATTTAATCCAAATACATTTCTCTCCCAGCTGAAATTGGCACCGTCTAAAAGCAATGTGAACTTTGCAGAGTGGGAGGTCTCATTCTATCCCTTTGGTTGAAATCTATCAAGTGTTGTTATTTCCCCCCCCCCCCCAGCTAATAGGTTTTCGGCTTACAATGCTGGTAGAGACATAAATTGTTCCTGTAAATTGACTTTGATGGGATGTTGAGATGCAGCATTAAATGCTTGTTTGTTGGTTGCTTTCCTACAATGAGCTTATCCTTAGGAATTCAAGTCAGTGTACATGGAAACTGCTCTTTTTCTCCCCCTAGCAGTAGGTCAAGTCCAGAATCACCCCCCCCAAGTTTTGTGACCTAAAGGGGTTTTGAACTTCCCTTTCCCAATGCAAATCTACTATTTTCAAAGGTTGAATTGCAGCTTCACACGAGGATCTGGTCTTTTGCACCTGAGAACTGGAAAGCCTTTTTTCTGCTTTATTTATTTATTTATTTCTGGATGGGGGAGAGAGTTGACTATTCTTTCCTCCAGATGATAGCATCTTTGGGGGTTGGGTGAGGGTTTGTTGGGCTTTTGTCTGTTTTATAAGTTAAGCCACCCAGAGTCACGGCCCAGCCTAGAAATGGATTTCCTGTCATTTGCAAAGGAACAGCAAGCGAAAATAATTACACAACTGAGTGTTGAAGCTTAACACTGTCCCCACCCTAAGCTGGAAATCTAACACCTAAAACAAACCTTTGGAAATTCCCATCCTGCCCATTTTAGTGTTATCAGCAGAGCAAATCTGACAGTCCCTAATTAGCTAAAACAAATATAATTATGAGATCCCAGGTTAAAAGACAACTTGTCCACGGTGCTGAGGGAAAATCATTTAAAGCGAATGAACTATTTTGGCCTTCTACAACAGATCCCTGGATTTTCAGCTATGGCCACGATGCCTGGGGAATTCTGGGAGGTCAGAATCAAGAGGGTTGATTGGATCAGTAGCACAGAATTGTATGTTTTTGTTTGTTTGTTTGTTTTTTTCTAAACTGAGCAAGGCCCAAGGAACAGACTTCCCCCCCCCCCCGTGCATTTTCGATCATACCGGGTGCATTGTTTGAGCCCCACTTTTAGAGCTACTGTGGCTATAATTGACTAAGAAGTGAATTTAATGCTCATTAGGTGCTGTGGGAGAGGCTTGGAAAGCAAAGCAGATTTCAGACAGAAATAACTGCTCTACTGGATACGTCATCTGGGGTTTGCAGCCAGCTCCTAGTCTAGCTTGGGGGCAGCCATCATGTTCAGAGAATAGTCTCCCAAGTATCGGCTTCTGGTCAGTTGGAGAGTCAATGGAATGAAACAGCAAGTCAGAAGCAGAAGGAGATGCAAGCAAGAAGCACTAGAAAGAAATGTAGTTGTGGACAATACCAGGAGAAATCAGAGAGGAAGCTTAAGTCACCTCCATCAAGGGCTGCCTATTATTCTGCTGGAGTAATCCAGATTTCTCAGAACCTTTATCAGTCTTAGCTCTGCTTTCTGAGACTGGTGGTAGAGACTGATTGTTTTTCTCCAGCCTTCTTATCTTTCAGATAAAGCTTTGCACAAGTCCTTCCTTCCTTCCTTCCTTCCTTCCTTCCTTCCTTCCTTCCTTCCTTCCTTCATTTCTTCATTCCTTCCTTCCCTCTCTTTAGTTCACATGGTGTAATAAGATGGAGGGTTTGTGTTACTGTAAGTTGGGGGGTGGGGGCACGAAGGGAGGCTCAGCCAATCTCAATGTATACATGGTTGTACTTTGACAATAAAGGTTCATTCATTCATTCATTCATTCATTCATTCATTCATTCATTCTCTCCCTCCCTGGTTGGTTCCTTCCTTCCTTCCTTCCTTCCTTCCTTCCTTCCTTCCTTCCTTCCTTCCTTCCTTCCTTCCTTCCTCCCTCCCTCCCTCCCTCCCTCCCTCCCTTCCTTCCTCTCTCTTAATATTTGCAGGACCATCTGCTGCCAGGAACGACTTCCCATCGCCCTGTGCGCTCACACAGGGAGGGCCTCCTCAGGGTGCCGTTGGCTAGACAGTGTCGGCTGGTGACCCCCAGGGGGAGGGCCTTCTCTGTGGGAGCGCCAGCCCTCTGGAATCAACTCCCCTTGAGCTCCGGATGGCCCGGATCTCCGGTCCTTTCGTCACAACCTCAAAACATTTCTTTTCCATCAGGCTGACCTGGACTAACAATAGGGATTTTTTTTAAAAAAAATGTTTTTAATATTTCATCACTGGGGCTTGTTTAATCTTTTTTTTAACATTTATATTATTGTGTTTTATTGTTGTTAGATGCCCTGAGTCCTTCGGGAGATAGGGCGGCATATAAGTCCCCAAAGTAAATAAATAAATAAATAAATAAATAAATAAATAAATAAATAAATAAATAAATAAATAAATAAATAATCATATATATATATATATATATATATATATATATATATATATATATATATATATATATATATATATATATATATATATATTCAAATTGCTAATAAAGAATTTGGGAGGCTAGTATGATCATTTCGAACTCTTTTATGTTCTCATCATTTAGTCATACCCTTTATCTGAGATTCGAACCCGGGCTGATTATATATCAGGCAGTGTTTTAACCTCCTGAGCCACAGGTTCTGTCTCTCTTATATTAGCTGGAAGGCAAGGCAAATGTATGTTTAAGTATTTGTCAAGGCTTTTTTGAATGGACCTTGCTAATTAACTCTTTCATTCCTGTTTTGGCCCGGCTCAGGGCTTATCCACAGGAACTAGTCAACTTATGACAGCTCATTATTTGTGCAAATTATTCAAATTGCTAATAAAGAATTTGGGAGGCTAAGATGATCATTTCGAACACTTTTATGTTCTCATCAGTTAGTCATACCCTTTATCTGAGATTCGAACCCGGGCTGATTATATATCAGGCAGTGTTTTAACCTCCTGAGCCACAGGTTCTGTCTCTCTTATATTAGCTGGAAGGCAAGGCAAATGTATGTTTAAGTATTTGTCAAGGCTTTTTTGAATGGACCTTGCTAATTAACTCTTTCAATAATTTGCACAAATAATGAGCTGTCATAAGTTGACTAGTTCCTGTGGATAAGCCCTGAGCCGGGCCAAAACAGGAATGAAAGAGTTAATTAGCAAGGTCCATTCAAAAAAGCCTTGACAAATACTTAAACATACATACATACATACATACATACATACATACACACATATATATATATATATATATATATATATATATATATATATATATATATATATATATATATATAGGCCCAGGTTCAAATCTCAGAAGGGTATGGCTGACTGTTGAGAACAAATGAGTTTGAAATGGCCATATCAGTCTCCCTTTAATTCCAAAGCTTCCTGATTAGAAGGCATGGCACCGAGTAGAAAGCCTATTTCTCTGGCTGCTTTCAACCCATTATACTGGTAGGCAACAGGGCCAAAGCAATACACACATCTCACCTCTACGTCACCCAACAATGTCTTCTCCAGGGAATGTGATGGACGAGCTCTAAAATCCGAATGCTTTGGAAAAACTGCACAGAACTGAGATCAAACTTCATTGAGCACAAATGAAACACAGACCCCCTGACTTCTTTTCTTCCCCCTTTATTTTGAGAAGCAGCAGCAAGGATTCCTTGGCATGCAGTTTGGTTGACTGATATATTAACTTTCCATCCTGATGGAAAGATAATTCTAGAGGGGAAAAGAGATACTTTGCCCAATTTATTAAAAGGGTGGTCTAAGACTTTTAAAGCAGTTTGCCAAGGGGTTTTGGTGATGTTCAATATATATATTTATGTTTCATTCATACACAAGCACACACATGAAAATTCAGCCCAAACTCAATTTCTAGTTATTATTTTAACTCACCCTCTAATATGGGCTTATTGTAATCTATATACATCTCATGCACACTGTTCAAAAATAAACTCATTTCAGTGCCATTATCCAGATGTTCAGATATTCTGGAAAGGGGTTTCCATATTATCTGTCTCACTTCCCACTTTTTGTAGCAGATAAATAATTTTTTGCAATGTATGTGTTTCCATAAAAAGACACGATGCAAATATTTGTAATATTTTTAATCAATACAGGCGTGACTACAGAGTGGGGAGGAATTTGCCTATTGTTCTGTGACTTAGTAACTTCAAAGACTTTGTGGAAGAAAGTACTCACAGTAACCCTGGCTGGTCATCCTTAGGTGAAATGTATAACGTAGAACATATCACTTGGAATTGGCTAAGGGTTCATCCACACATCCTGCTTGGCCCAGCATGAAGATGACCCACCAATCATTAATTAAGGACATGAATGTTCATCATTTGCAACCTGACCCAGATCAATGTCTTCCCTTCTTTTATTTTAAAACTAAAAAAAAATAACTTTGGCCTGCACTGACTGTTCTACATGTCCACTTGGAAGCAAAGTTTTCAAGGCAAGCTTATTGGCCAGTCCCTGTGCTGTTGTTTTTGGCTATCTACCACATACCCTTGGTCCTTGGCCAGTGGTTTCCAGGGCTGTAGTGGTTGATAGGCTGGTTCTAACATGTCTACCATGTTGTAGGTAGGAAGAACTGTACATGAGTCCCACTCTCCAAAATTCCTCTGCAACCCCCCTCCCCCCAGTTTTCTAGGGGAAATGTCTCAGACTGATGTCCTTCTTCTAGTAACAGCAGCATGAAAGACAAAGAGTTCTTTCTCGGCTCTAGTAACTATAAATCCCTCCCCTCCTTTCACAGGAGTTGGATCAGAAGCACAATACATAATTTCCAAATCCAAGTAACTGACAATAAGAAAAAAGGAAATACTGTATAAATTGTCCTTTTCATTGTAGACACGCCGACGCTAAATCAATGACAGGTGGTTGAAAGAAAGACCACAGTGCTGATAAGATCATAAACAGCCTCTTAAAAATCAATCTCCAATAAAATACCATTCAGGGTACTGAAACGCAATTGATAGCGGTCGGGATGCGTAGCTGAAAGAGCCTAAGGTGGAACAAAGGCATTACGAACCAATTATGCATCAAATACAATAAACTCCCGATACAAAAGACCAGAAACAATTACCAGAGACACATTCCAACTATCAGCATTGATCAAGTAAATTAAAGCATGTGTCTTTAAAAAGATCAAGGACCTGACTGCAAAATGCTTTATTCTTTAGCAACAAAGGATTTTCCCAGTATGCTTTTTACGTTTGCTTCTCCAGGGCTCCAGTATCTGGTGTGGACATTGATTTGTACATCTCTAACTGTGGGTTAATTTGTGTGATTGAAACCACTATGAGTTTCATTTAATTTTTGATGGGTTCAGAAGATTTTTCTAAAAGGAAAAGCAGGCCCGAGTTAATTAAGGTTAAAGGAACAACTTCTTGTTTCAGTCTAATTTCACACTACAATGAACAATGTCGAGGTGTTAACTTCTTTGTTAAAAAGTGTCTTGCGCTGCAGTGGCAAAGGAGGTGAAATGAACTTTGGTGTATAATTTGGCAAAATTTCAGGAGATCCTGTCAACTGATATTTTCTGATTTATTTAGTTAATGCATTTGGGAAATGAATTGTGAATAGCACAATGTACTAAAAAGTGAACAAAAGTATGAATAAACAACAAAAAAAAATAAACTTGTTTGTGCCCTAGTCCCAAGGCCTCTTAGATTTCATGAGTGAAAAGTTGACGTTCTTCTAGTCAGATCCGTTCTTGATATTCGGTTGCTCACTTGGGTCTCTTTTATAAGCGGACCGTGACCCCCCAGCCCCTCATCTCCCTTTCACTTACATTTTGCAAGCCATCTTCAAATCATCATTCCTCCCCCCTTTATTTCTTTGTTAGATTTATACCTTATCTTTTAGTCAGGAACTCAAGGCCATGTCAATAGCACTTTCTCCTCTCATTTTTCACCATAACCACAAACCCTGTGAGAGGGGTAAGTTTTGAGACAGGATGATGGGCCCAAAGTCATCTAAAGAGCTCTTTTTTTCTTGCAGAAGATTTGAACTTAAGTCTTAGCCTATCCTTTTGTTCCTCCCCTCCATCAGAACTAATAAAGCTTCTTGGGTGAGAAGCAAAATGTTTTCTTCTTCCTCCTCAAGGAAAAAAAAAAGTCCAGTTACCTTTTGAAGAAAATAAAAATCACCTTTGAGTTAAGACTTGGAAGTTCTTATCCAGCACCTTCACCACCTAACTAAATATGTGCTAAACAAAAAGCTGTTTTAACAAGAAGTTCCATAAAGGAAAGCGTAATTGAACTCTTTGAACTCTCAATTCAAAGACAGTAGGGGAAGCCAAGGTCAGAGTCCTTCCTGTCTCAAAATGGAGGACTCTTTCCATCCTTTCATTCCTTCCTAGAGACCTTCCAAAAGTCTCAAGGCACTTCAGTAAAATAAGCCTCCTCAGACAGGAAAATGTTCATTTCTCCTAAATCATGTGTTTCTAAGCTCTGTGCTTGGTTTATATACATATATTGCTACGTTGCAACTTTTAAAGTAATAAAATAATATGCTTTAAAAAGTAACAGACTGAAAGCCTAGACCTGAACATTTCTACCCAGTGAACAGGCATCAGAGAATAAATTGATAAATAATGGAAAGGTAGAGTTGGAAGAGGCCGTTTAAATCGAAGAGGCCGTTTAAATCATACATTCCCTTCGTGCAGGGAGCAAAATCAAAACATCCAGATAAATGATGGTTTAACCTCCATTAGACCACATCCAGTGAAGAGGAGCCAACCAATCCTCAGAGTAGCTGATTTTTATCCAATTGCTTTTATTGTTGAGAAGTTGTTTTTTTTTTTTAAAGAAAACCCATCGGAACCCATTTTTCTGTAACTTAAACCCATCATTCCATCTTCTGCACTGTGGAATTAAAAGAGAATTGTTGCTACCAATAACTACCATTAAAATGGCTGATGCTACCAATGTCTTCTCTTGCACGGCATCTTTGCTGCATCACTTGGTCCAAATTCAAGACTTGCCTTCTGTTTCAGAAGAATCCAACATCCACAATTCTACAATGTCTGTATCAGAAGAACTGAAGAGGTTTCTCGGATGAGAAGCGAATCGTCTTTAAGGAGAAACAAAATCCAGTTACCTCTTGGAAAAAAAAAAACACTTTTGGGACTCCATAGACATACGTCTATCAAAAGAGTGATAAATGTCTTCACGTTTGTGGTTGCGGTCCCAGAACAGATATAAATTTCCCAGTGAAAGGAATTAATTTCAGTCTGTATTACGATTCTGCCCTCCCTAAATGTCAGTGAATTCATTCAGTCTTAAATAAGAGAAGCGGAGAAAATGACAGACCTGGAGCAGCGGAACAGATAACCAATTTGGAGGACCTGAGGATTAACTCATTGTTCCCTGTTGTCAGGCAGTGAATCAGCCCAAATAATCACTTGGCACCCACCAGGAAAGGGCGAAGGGTCGGGCAAAGGGCCCGTCACACTCAGATTCTTCCAATCATTTAAACAGGTGCCTAACAGAGCAGGACAATGTCCTACATTTAAGGGGATGGAATAAAACAAATGAGAACCAAGAGCTAAGTAAGAGTGGCAGAAACAAAACAGCATCAACATTTGCCTTGGCTTTGCTCTGGCTGGATGAAACTTGCCTAAAGCTTGCTTACAGCATTGCAATTGTTTTTTTCTTGTGTTTTTTTTTCCTGCTCCAGTACGCAAAGAGAAAATCATATTTGTGATGACCCTGCAATAGTGCTTCCATCTAGATGATGTTCTTTGTGATATGTTCTTTGTTTTAAAAAAAATCAAGATGGTGGCCATGCCCATGTAATCAATGTCCTATTCATTTGGTGTGGTGCACCTCTCCTTGTGGACTCTCCTGATATAAGCAGACTTGGTCTACATTCTTTCTTCTCTCCTTTTTGTCCCCTCCTAAACCTTCTGAGAACATTTTGACAATTTCATGATTAATCAGGATTTGAATCTAAGAGCCCAGGTCTGAAGGCTAAGCTGGGAAAATTGCAGGGTAACTGTGATCTCTCAAATTGGGATCTTCGGGGATATAAAAGAGGTCACTTATGGATCTTCCTTACATCTAAAGATTTAGCATCCACACCCATTCAAGACTGTCTCCCTCAACCAGCATCTGTTGATCCTGGATGAACCAGCTGATCTTGAGTCATCTTAAGAAGAGACATTGAGGGTCACCATCTCAAGTGAGGAGAAAGGCTTGAAAAGGCTCAAACTATGGAGCATGTTTCTCCTCAGATATACTGTAGGAGATACCGTCTTGCTTGCCTTTTGCAAAGCAGCAGTGATCTTTCTATTAAGGATTGATGTTGTGGTGGATGATGGATCTGAGCAATGGTTATTTTATTAATTGTTTTGTGTTCTTTTCTTTCCATTTTAACCAGCATGAGTCTTTGTAAGTAGGACAGGTATAGAAACTTCTATATCAATCAGATAAACTAAACAATAAAAATAATGCATGAAAAAGGGCTAGGGATTAGTAGCCTATTCCCAACTGAGAATGTGTCAGCACCAAGAAATGACTGTGAAAAAGCAACCACAATTTCAGATTCCTTCAACAAATATATATTTTCTATATATCGAAAGTAATTGTTCCACTTAATTCTATATTGGTCAGGCTTCACCTCAAGGGCATTGAACCCTTTTGTGGCCTCACACTTCAAAAGAGGTTTAAGAGAAACTGGAACAGTTTATTTTTAATGGTACTGTACATCATTTTATAAGAGTTCTCTTTAAGGTTATAACAGTGTAAATTTCAACCCTTTCAACCACATATTTTCCCATTGTTCCATCTGTACATTATAACCAAAGTTTTTAGCTCACTTTATCATACGTTTTTCCGCTCCTTCTTCTTCTGTTTTATATTTCAATAAAAGCTTATACTATAGCAATCACATGTTCATCATTTGTACATAGTTCTGTTTCAAATTCAGTCTTAAATTGTTCAAAACCATAAAATCTTTTATCTACTTTAAACCTTTCTGATAACTGTAAATAGTAAAACATAGATATTCATTCCTATAAAGACAGATGGAAGAAATAGAATATATTTAGCCTTGAGGGGGAAAAAAGATTGAGGGTGAGAGATGGGGAATACAATAGTATTTTTCAAAGTCTTGAAAAGTTATCAGACTAAGAATATTCAGACCAATTTCATCTCATTCCAACATGCAAGGACATGGAATTATGGATTAAAATTACAGGACGTTACAGTTTCCTGCTCCAAAAGCCCTGATTTTAGGAATTCTGGCTTATTTATGGAGCTTAACTCTTTATTTTTATTTTATATTTTTATTTTATAAACGGTTCGTTTCCTAATGATGTGATTCCACTCCCTTTTATCTAGAAATAAAAGGTCAGCCCTTACAGTTAATAGGGGGGAATGCATCACATTTGATTTAGCTTAGTACCTCTTTTGTTCCAGAACTGATTCTAGTTCCATTCCAGAACTAGTTCCTTGTTTGGATGTTCTTTTGAAAAGGAGCCGAAAAATGTTTATGTGCAGTGATATATCTATTTTTAAGGGACGCGGTGGCTCAGTAGGTTAGGACGCTGAGCTTGTCGATCAGAAGGTCGGCGGTTTGGCGGGTCGAATCCCGAGTGCTGCGTAACAGAGTGAGCGCCTGTTACTCGTCCCAGCTTCTGCCAATCTAGCAGTTCGAAAGCACGTAAAAATGCAAGTAGAAAAATAGGGACCACTACGGTGGGAAGGTAACAGCGTTCCGTGCGCCTTTGGCGTCTAGTCATGCCGGCCACATGACCACGGAGACGTCCTCGGACAAGCGCTGGCTCTTCGCCTTTGAAACGGAGATGAGCACCGGCCCCTAGAGTCGGAAACGACTAGCACGCATGTGCGGGGGAACCTTTACCTTTAACTTTTGCCGAAAGCATAAATATGCTCTGCTTAAAGGACCCCTTCTACTGTTTTAGTGTAGAAACTGAAGCAAATGTTTGTCATTTGTGATAGAGAATTTGACTGGATTTGGACTTCCAATATTGGAACATTATTATTGGAGATTAGAATATTCTGATATAATACTGGAATATTATATTATTATTATTATATGTTAGAGAATATTCTATTTTCTATAATAGAGAATATTATATATTATACATTATAGATTAGAATATTATTTTATTAGAGTTTTGGACTGGATTTGGAGTTCAAAATTTTAATTCTAACATTTTGACACTCTAATATTTATGGGTAGTTATAATTCCAACTGCCCTTGAACCAGATTCATTTGATGTCAGCACTTTCTTCTCCTTCCTCCCCACAATTTCAAGTGGAAAATCCTAACCACAGACTCAAGCTTTGAAGGATGCAACTCAATGTCCTAATATCCCAGCGTTCACCCCGAGGATGTGATCCAACCCAGTGACAGTTGGATATAATCTTTATTAGTTTTACCTTTGGAAAGGTTAAATGTATGAATGAAACCCGCATGAGAAGGCTTAACTCTGAGGCTGCTGGGGGATCAGAAGAGGGTGGCAGAAGGAATGTTCCAGAAGCAAAGAAGAGGCCCGCCTGTGATCCGAGGTCTGATGTGATTTAACACAGAAGCACACATGCGGCCTTTCAAGATCTCACTTCTGTTTTCCTAAGGAGCCACTGTTGAAGACACACACACAAATTATGATAATACAGAACAGTTGGCAAAAAGGGACTGCAATGATATCTAATAAGAAAATAGTATTCTGTGTAGGCTGTTACCACAAACCATCTGTTTCTACAAGACGTCAGAACCTCATTGGCATCTTGTAGCTGGGCCTGGGGTTTGTGGATGGGAGAGAGAGAGAGAGAGAGAGAGAGACAAAGACAGAAAGAGACACAGAGAGAGAGAGATTGCTGAAGGAAGAAATATCTTCAAACCTTTCTTTCCATGCTTAGAATTTTCTTTTATTAACAAATCTGTTAAAAGCAACCTTTTGGAATATCACCCATTATTAAGCTGGATCTGTAGCTGTGCTAAATGCATAGTATCTGGCATGGAATTGGTCCAACGTGTTGGCCTTTGGGGAAAAAAAAGAGAGAGAGAGACACACACACACAATTTCCATCAGTTTCTAATTGTCTTTTTCTAATGTTAAAACCAGAATAAATTTAGAATGGCTTGTCCTAAAATGAGGGGTTTAAAGTAGAAACAGATGGGGGAAATATTTGAAAGCTCAACTTATTTTTGATTGGCAGATGGTCATTCCATGCTACAAGTCATAGAAAAGACACGAGTCACAGTTGCATAATGTGAATACATCTGGGGGAAGGACTCGCTGGCATTTGAACTCTGAAATGTGGGGAACCCAAAATAAGAGTTTAAAAATTAATGTTTGGAGAAGGAGACTAGATCAAGGTTATAAAAGTCCACTGAATTCTATTGTGCTATCATTCATCTCTCTCTCTCTCTCTCTCTCTCTCTCTCTCTCTCTCTCTCTCACACACACACACACACACACACACACACACAAAAACCACAGATCTCTTTCTCTATCCATCTTTCTCTCTTTTTCTTCTATCACCTAGGTTCTTCAAGATGATGCATTTTTTCTATTGAAAAGGCAAAGCCAAATGAGCAGTTGGGCATCATTGGAAACTAGAACAGGGAAAGCCAGTGAAAACTTGATTGTTTCTGATCAGAATAGGGTTTGCTTTAAGTAGACATTTTATGAACTTTGAAATTTGTTCAGATGTGTGAAGACAAATTTATCTATCAAGGTGGTCCAAAACTTCAACTTGGTGATTTGCTCAAAAACAACTCAATCCAATCCTAGAATTGAATTAATTTTCCAACTCAGAATGAAAATTTGGATTAAAATATTGACTAGAATCAGATTAGAATCAAATATTTTATTTGATTCCGAAAATCAAAACAGTCTCATTTGGCTTGGGGTGTTGTTGGTTTTTTTTGGAGTCAATTTGAATTAACAGATTGAATTGTAAAACTTTATAATTTTAATAATAATAATAATAATAATAATAATAATAATAATAATAATAATAATAATAATTATTATTATTATTATTATTATTATTATTATTATTATTATTATTATTATTATTATTATTTATTAAATTTTTATACCGCCCTTCTCCCGAAGGACTCAGGGCGGTGAACAGGGCATATCTTAAAACTACAAAAATACAAAAATTAAAAAAGA